>NW_023615350.1:0-60001 GCF_013339695.2 Rhipicephalus sanguineus
ACGTATGCGAACTTGCAGGTTTGCTATTTATCCGCCGTAAACGAAGTCTGTGTATCCGCTACACTTTTTTTCCGATTTCACGTAAACACCGAGCGTTTGTAATGGACAAACACTGACCCGATTTCACGAAATTCGTTACGTGTAAAAGAAAAGATCCCACAGAACGATGAAAATAAATATGCGCCCACAGCGTTATACAATAACGCCAGAGCCTTAAGGAGCTTTTGTCTCTGAAAATGTCTCATCGGCGGCGTAGTCCGTAATGCAGGGATCCCTACGAATGCAAGTATAAAAAGTACCGGCGGTTTCACGCTGTGAAAACTGTCGTACAACAAAGGTCTTCACGCCTTTCACTCGGACCTTCGCAGCACCACCATAATTGCTATGTTTTCTTTATGTTTCTTGTTTGTTCTTCCTATTGACTGTGCTAGGTTAGGCCTGTGGTTACGGGTCGACGTGATTTATTTGTGACAGTGCTTTATTTCTCCATAGCCTCGCACCAGCTACGTAAATGAGACAATGAAGCAAGAGGGACTTCCAGTTCCACGGACACTATATGTATTCTAACGCGGTGGTGACGTCGACGAAGGCAGAGGTGGGCGCGTTCAAGACCAAACTGATAAAAATATCTGGGGTTTAACGTCCCAAAACCACGATATGATTATGAGAGACGCCGTAGTGGAGGGCTCCGGAAATTTCGACCACCTGGGGTTATTTAACGTGCACCTAAAGCTTAGTACACGGGCCTCAAACATTTTCGCCTCCATCGAAAATGCAGCCGCCGCGGCCGGGATTCGATCCCGCGACCTTCGGGTCAGCAGTCGAGCACCATAACCATTAGACCAAACTGAATATGTGGGTGAAATTGTGCGCGGAAAGTGTAAGCAGCAGCACATAAGCACTTCCAACTGTGCACTGATAGCTGCGAGAAGAGCGTCGACCGTCGAGTGACCTGCCACGTGGTGCAGAGCGTCGATATTTATATGTGTGCTATCGAAAATGCCAGTGTTATCGCTGGTGGCCGGGCAAGCTCCAAAATAAACTATAACGTTCGCGATGTGCGCGTAATCTCATCAGAAGGTTCTAAAATAAACGTGATGCTTCCCAGTCATTCGGGTGCTGTTTACGCAACGCAGCAGTTGCACTTTTAATGGGCCGGCAACATAAAAAATAGAAAGAAAGGAGCGTCGCTATGGGCACCGTGCATACGTTAAGAGCCGCCACAGTCGCGAGCTGCTTCCAGCGCCAAAGCGGCCACGGCAGCAGATTTGGCGGGATAAGGGAGCAGAAGACGCAGGCGGCGGCAAGCCACTGCGCCGTGTTTTTTTGGTGCTTCGATAGAGGCGTTTCCTTTCCCGTTTGCTTCCAAAAGACGTCAAATTGTTAGCAGCTGTCAGATAACGTAGCGTTAGCGCGTGTGCTTCTTTTCGCAGACCTCGTGTATCCTCAGGCGCACGCGGCAACATAAAATGCATGAGCTGGGGGAAGACAACGGAGGGGACGAGCCCGTTGAGCGAACCTGCGCACGTGTAACGCGGGCCGTCTCACTCACTAAACAATCGCAGCTTATCTCCCTCGGGCTAATGTGGCACCGAACTCGGCGGCAGCTTGAAACTGGCGATACCAGCAATTGCACTCTCACGGCCGATGAATGAAAACACTCTTTCCATCGAACTGGCACTGCATTCGCCGCACCGACTTAACCAGTGCAGCCGAATTCGTCGTCAGGGCTCGTGTTTGGCTGCGACGGTACTGCAAAGCGTGCCAATTATTATTACGTTTGGATTCAGAGAGCTACGTGTATAGTTTCTACCGAGGAGCTAACCCGAAGAAGGGCAGGGACCTCCTCGAAGCGGGGCACGTTCACGGCGTCGTGGAAGAGGTGTGTCTCGGCAGATCAACAATCACGGGCTAAAGCACCCCCCAGAAAAAAAACATATATTCACAAAACTCACTTTTGTCGTCGAACGAGTGCGATCCACCGTTCACGCCAATTCCGTTCATATTCTCTAAATGTAAGCCGGTAGAAACGCGTGCCCGGATAATTCCTGTAGGTGTTATTGCACCCCACAACGCAACAATTATCCCTTTCAGGCGCGAATTATGATGCACTGTATGCAAATGTCTCAAATTCACACAACATAATTGTAAGGCACTCAATATTACATTCCAAGAAAGAAAATAAAGTAATATGCTGTTTTGTGCGCGTTTTGCTAATTAATCTTAATTAGATGATAACTGAATATTTAATTACACTGCAGTCAGTCATGTTCCATTTTTATATAAGAATAAGGAAATTGTTTGCTTAAAATGCATGCGCAATTTGTTTTTGGTTGTGTTCATTTCGTGCGGAGAAAAAAATACTTATGACGTTGGCCCTGGAATGCGGCACGTCGAACAACTCGTCGAACATCGTAGTGCCTTCACCAAAGTCATCGGTTATGGTCATACTTAGCACATTGAGGTTAAGTCAAGACGCGTTCACTATGCAGAAGGTTCAATTGATGCTATGCGCAATGCATCTCGCCCTTTCTTTCTGACTAGCCCAAAAAACTGGCAAAAACAAGTTGCGTCCACATATGTGGACGTTGCGCCTGAAGGGGTTATTCCTGGAGTTCGGCATTGCTACGAACAGCGGAATCGACACAAAGCGAAATGCCTGCGAAAATACCTCGCACCGTCACAGTGGGAGCGTGGAGCGAGCAGGGATGCAATCGCGGAGCGATGTTTTATGCTATATTATTCTTCTCGTCCACCACCTGCTGCTGACTGATCGCGTTGATAACGCGGACGGACCGTCGCTCTGGTCACTGGAAAAGTTCGAAAAGGATAGCCATCGTAAAAGGCATCGTTCCTTAATTTCGCCCCATTGCGAGCGCGTCAGAGCATCCCGCCAAATCTTCGCTTCCTGCCGCTAGGGACGCCTTCGCTCGGGCAGCGGAGTTACGTCTGCACGGAGTCTATATGCTCATTTTAATCGTCAGCCACAGCGTCAACAAAGTGTTCGGCTACGTAACGAGCACATTGCCTCACAAACACGTAGTGGGTACTTGGCGACTTCACTTACAGCAGGCGTCCTAGGAGGTTTCACAGTGGGCAATGTCAAGCTCCCAGACTTTGCTTTCTTCACGGCGCGGTTGAGGTCTTCACCAAGAAGTAAATCAGTGAGCCAAAGCGAATGAGAAGGCGATGCAACGTGATCCAATAACAGTATCACGTTCCACCCTTCCCCGGGCCCTGCGCAACTCTATTCCAAGCAATTTTTGATTGACCTGCCTACTGTATTTATACCCTTACGAATAGATTGCAGCAAAATCCTTTTCACATCTGTCAAGCGTGACCGGAGTTACAGGGATTCGTAGCAGGCTTTACGCGCATTCTCTCTCCTTTCGTATGTTGGATTGGTGTTCTGTGAGTACTTCATATCTGTCATCAAGGTTCTTGAGTATTCTTCTACAGTTCCAGCGAATGACACTATCGATAGCCATTTCTGTGAGGAAAAGAGGGCGACTTATCTCCTTGAGGCTGTCGAGAGCTGCACGCATGCACGTGCGCAACAATGTCACTACTATAATACCCAAGCAATCTGCTTTGCCGTTAGGCATTTGATATGCTTGCATGTGGATTACGGGAGCCATCCTTTATTTTCATCTATCTTCAATTCATCGCAATCTTTGCCTAAGAGCGCCGTGTCATCCTCAAACCGTATGTTCTTGACTTATACTCCGTTAATCTACATCGCTATACTTCTTCGCAGTCTACTCGCCTGAATGCTGACAGTGAATCATGCTGGGAACAAAATCGGAGGGATCGTACATCATAGCACAGCTTTACAAAAAAGCAAGCACAGCAGGTTTTGAGAGGTGACCATTAACTTATTAAGGCCCAAGCAAAAACTATTTGTTGAATGTAATTGAAATTTCGCGCACTTATCTAACTATAGTAGACAAAAACATCTGGCAAGTTTCATAGCGTTACATCTTTTCCTTCAGAAGTTATGATACTGTACTTTAGAAAGTACGCTGGGCTCTTGCGATAGCAATGAAAGCTGGCTTGGCACACGAATAGCCAGCATTCTTGGCCCTTGCCATACTAATACAAAAGTTGTTTTGGCACATGCAACTTGTCGAAGCAGCGACGCATCATGCAAAGCGTTGCACCATACTTTTCGCAGCATCATTTCTATTTATCACAGACAGTGCACTTCAACGGTTTTTCAATCTTCTTGTGAAATGCCCATATGGATGGAGGGGACTGGCAGGCACACTGGACACGGAAGACCTCTAGATAGTTCTATTGTGTACACGGGACAGGTAGTGTCTTGCAAGTGTGCAGTTGAATGACGGCAGTCGACTCATAGAGGGTCTGCGAACCTCCCGTAGGTTGGCAGATCCGCTATGCATTCAGTGCAGCAATGTTGATGATCTGTGTAAATAGGTGCTTCTATCGCATTTTCCCACGAATGAAAATTCTGAAGTTATACGCAGCTTGATTGTGGAGGTGAATCTCTCCCATGCCAATATTTCTCTGGCTGCTGACGATATTTCGTGATGGCCCTACGTTTTTCTTTTGAGTTGATGATCATCTGCTTACAGAGCGTAGTGGCTCGACTGTATCATAGTTCATCGCCATAGCAACTATGCTATTGTCTTTGCCCTTTACGAAAAGAAACTCGTTTCCCGGATCAAAACAGAAGCAGTCTTCCCGATTTCTTTCGTTCAATCAGGCAGAAGGCATTCATTCGCACAGCCGTCTTCCCCCTCCTCCTCAGCCGTTTGGGAGTGACAATTACTTCACCAAGAGGCTCTCGTATATCCCTGCCGGCACCTGTTGCAGTCTCCCGAGTCTCAAATGACCGTAAAAACGGCATTGTTCTGAAGAAAATACCTGGTTTGATCTCTGACGCAACCTACAACGCAATGCACATGTAAGCTCTCACAAAGGCCCAGTGTACTACAAAAAGTACACCAACGTTTGATTACCCCTCAGAGCAAAACTGTGCACTACAGCTGATTCTTGCGCTTCACCGTGATTATATTGTTCCTTTTGAAGCACAAGCAATCTGTTTTTTCAATATATACAGTGTGAAACCTTAAATTATTTGAGAAAATGTAGTAGTCGTCACATGCGTTCGACGGGCGCTCGTTTTCCAAAAGTTTAACAACTCGTAGCACAGAAAAAATTGACCTGAGTCAATATGTTCGATTAGGAGTGTCTTGCTGCAACCTTTAGCATCAAAAATGCTAATCAGAAAAATTAGAATATTGGATAGTGTATTTTTCTATTCCAAAAAAATGAAGTGTACTTTTTAAAGTACGCTGGGCGCTAATGGGTTAACAATAAGGCGAGTCAACCAATGTTTACAGCAAAATTTGACGTCTTTGCTTGCAGAACGTGAATATATCTGAGCCAAATAAAATGCGTTGTAGCCGCGGCGCAACAAAATGTAAAGATAGGTATTCGTGGTCGTGGAACAAAGGCATGGAGGATTTGCACACATCAATAAAATTCCAACTGCAAAAATTTGATGCCGAACTCGTGTTTCCGCTTTCGCGGGATGCACACACCAATTTCGAGACGCTTATGAGAGCTAGAAAAAAAGATAAGATGCCATGCTGGTGCCGACAGCAAGCAACTTTCTATATTTATAGGGAAGGACACTATGCGAAAAAACTCTTCGCTTAGGCATCACATAGACAACCGGCCAAAGATTCTGTGCACCTTGTTTCTTGCCTATCAAACCCTTTCAAACATCAAGAGTGACAACGAAGTTATTGCATAACCATAATTTGCACATAAGGATTTACAAATACCATTCATTTCCGCCAAGTGTGGCCGCGCTCAACAAATGTATTTCTGATTGATCATTGATTACAGTAACATTTTGTTCTTTTCACCAGTATTTTACTTTTGCTAGATTTATATCGCAAGCAACGGACATCAAGTATTCTACATTGACCACAACCAGATCAATGAGTAGGTTCTGAGAAATGCGAAAACACGAAAAAATAATCATATTTCACTCACACCGCAAGTTAGAGCATCAAAACCACGATTGTTAGTGTATATCTACTCATGACGATTATCCTTAGGAATTCAGACAGTGAATTCTGAAGTTCCCAGTGTGACAGTTTTCTCCCCTTTATAGCAGCACAAAGGCAAAAAACAAAAGCGAAATTTGTGCATTTTAATGACGTCGAGCTGCCAGATATGATGTCGCATATGAGATGTCGCAAATAAAGTGGGCGCACGATTGCTGACACTCCTCAACTATCGGTGCGTGATTCTAGAAACTACCGGCACCTGGTCTGCCTTCCGCTATATACTTGTCAGGACGGAGTACAAATAACGCGGAAGTCGCATTGTTCCGTATTGTCAAAGTGCCGGATCGCATGTCGAAAGAGATGCGATCCGGTTGCTGTTTACGCTCTCTTTTTTGTTGCTGTTTACGCTCTCTATTTTTTACGGACACAGTGAGATTGACGAAGGCAAGCATATTATTGTCATCGAAGAACAAGCAGTGGTCCGAATGCAGGTGCACGCGAGGTGCCCACGAGTGTTTATTGTTACTAGCAAAAAAAACGTCATTTTTGTTTTAAATTAATACGCCTTCCGCCCGTGATTTCCAAGTGCGTCAGCCGTAAAGCAGCATCTTTGAAGCAACAATCCAAGTTATAGTAGGGTGTCATTTCAGAGCACTTTCTGTCACGGGGACAAAATCTTTTGTCCCCGTGAAAGCTTTTTCGACCTGAGTTCCAGGGATTTTTATTCAAATCTCAGTCCCTCAAACCCAGGTACACCAAGTGTTCCAAGATTTTTTTCATTGCTGCAAGATTCCATCTTCCCCTTAACTTCTGCCGTATTTCTATTTCAGTTTACTGCCGCACGAATCTACTGCTAGAAAAAAATCCGCGCACAATCTTCTTTCCACGTTGTCTAAGTGGTGTGTAAGCGAGGAGTTTTATTGTAGGGAGGTTCATGGCTGCGCTCTTTCATGTTAAGTTCTTGTCGGGTCCCACCGGCGTTCTACGGTGCATTGTCAAGGAAACAATCTCGCATAATTATCTCTAATTATCTGCAGATGACACGTATCTCAACAGCTGCAACAAGCAGGGAGCCGAAAAACCGCAGCAAAAAGTAGTGCACATGTCGCATACGGAGTTTGTGCTTCTCCCTAACATGATTTTGTACTCGTGCCGGTTAAACCCTACGTGCTTACCTCAAGCCCTGGTGTCATCGACGCTTTGGTAAACGAAGCAGTGAGAATTCTACTAACGGGATTTGCTAAGTGTCCATGCTTCGCACTTCCCAGTGCTTTATAGTAGTCGAGCTGCCACACGACTTTTTTTTTGTGGATGACGTGTGCAGACACGAATGTTTCCATAACGCTGGGAATTAGGAAAAGGCCCGGATAGCACATGCGCTTGTTTATTGTAATTTGTGGCATGGCCACGGCTCGTAGCGCTGCCGCTTTTGACATTGTTGATCGTGACGGCAGTCTGAACACCAATGTTGGAAAAACACGAACACTTCAAATGTTAGAAAAAATATCGAAGGCGCCCTTTATTGATATTTATGCCAGCAGTACGAAAAGTGTTCGGCTGCTTTAAATCCAGGCTCGGACGTGCAAGTGTGCACGACAACACCATGGCGGACTTCTCCGGATTGATATGGAACACTCGGATCCGTAACCACGCACGTAAATGGCCGGCGCGGCGCCAAGGTTTTTTTTATCGCCGGTACTTCTTAGTCACATGGTTAAGGTATGTTCAATTCTGCAAGCCTGTCTGTTGAGACCAGTCGGCAGGACACACGGCTTCGGAGCGTGGAATCCTCGGTTTTAAAAAGCGGCGCCGCCTAGAGAAAACTTAGGTCAGCTTCGCACTGATGGTGTGAAGCCTCAATGAAGTGTGCAGCTGGGTGGCCTTGTTTGTTTCGCTGCATTTTGCAGCGTTAGCTACACTGGCCTAGCCGAGCCAGTTTCGCGTGCCTCCTCAAGAGCCGTGCTGCGCATGTGCGAGGATCAGTGATGTCACGCACCGGAGCCGGCGCCTCCCGTGCACTCCGCCGCCGCCGCCGGTTTGCGTTTTCCAGAGGAGTGACGTCGTAGCCGTGGCCGACGTATTGGCGCCGGCGCGCGTGCAGCTATTCGCCTTCGCTCTGCAGCCGCCGTCTGACACTGAGCTGGAGCCGCTTGCTAGCCCCTCTGACTGGCGTTTGCAACTGTGGTATAGCCATGGAGCAGGAGAGCGCAAATGCTACTCAACGGCGCATAAGAGTGGATAAGCTTAACTCATGGGATCCCGAAGTAGTTGCCTGGCAAAATAAAGATCCATGTACACTGTCGTCCTTTATGAAAGGGAACACGCGAGCGCGTGGCCTGCGCGCTGCGGCAGCTAGCGTACAGTACCATCAACCGAGAGCTGAAGAAAGCACGTCCGCTTTTGGCGGCATCGCCCGCTGCGCGACCGAAGCGGGAGCGTAATCTAGCAGCGCTTGTCCACAGGCCACGACTCGTTATTTTGTTTGCCAATAGATGACGCCAAAAGCGGGTGCGCTTTCTTTAGCTGTCGGTTGATGGCACTGTAGGCAGCCGCAGCAGAGGTCAGGCCACGCGCTCGCGTGTTCCCTTTCATAAAGGACGACAGTGTACCTCATAATACGTATACCGTGTGCGTGTGTGTCATTGGAGCACCAGTAAGCATGATAATCAAGCTAATCCTAGAGAATCAGGAATGCTAAGAATAATCAGCTGAACCTTTGCTAACGCTATGTTATCCTGGCATAGCCGAGCTAAGCCACTGCAAATATTTTTTTTTATATTTGTCTCTTCGGCTCTTTCTTTTAACGCAAAATTGTTTTCTGTCTGGGTGCACCAAAACTTCACTCGCATATTCTGGTCATGGATAAGAGTCGGATATGGTCCGCAGCGATAGGAGCCCGGCACTCTAGCAACTACGTTACCGACTCCTTTGAACGAGGCTCTACAAACGCGCCTTTATCTCTTACACATTCTCTCTCGCATGACGCTCATTGTTGCCGGGCCAAGGCGGTGCCACTGTCTCAGAGCAGTGAAGTGAGATACGGCTTGCTGTTTCACCGTTTTCAGCACTACCTAATAGCCTGCGAAATCACTCTTCGAACAATCGAGAGCTTTTCGCACTAGTACCATGTGTCCGGGTTGAATACTGTACATGCGGGTTACATGCCGCAAGCCGTAGAACTTGTTCATTGAACTTTTATACACGTTTTCCTCTATCGCGTTCTTGCGTTCCGGAGTATGACTCTTCCCTACGTCGCCAAGTTCCTAATCTTCTGGTAGCCATGTCGTCTTCTGAAAGGCAGCAAACTGAGGGCTACAGTCAACTCTAGCTGTATGAGATTGATTGTGATGTGTCAGGGCTGCATCAATAGCGCACTTCCATCTTCTACGAAATTCACTGTAAATGGAATTGAAAGTTTTCATGTCACAGATGAGGCGTTCCCTGAGGGCATTTCCATCAGGGTGGTATGGTGCTGCGAGTGATGCCCTTTGCTTCTGGCCACCGTCGGAGCCTCCCATTGCGTCGTAGCCTCCCACTGAGTGTGGGTCTAAATGCCGGCCTTCCCATGAATGAAATGACAATGTTGGCATCTTCTATTTCCTGGTTTTCCCCCTCCATAGTTGTGCACTGGTCAATAGCCACGATAAAGGACTGATTTCAACGTACACCCTCCCCCTTCTTTTTCAGTTCAGAAAAATCTAGATCACTATCTGGATTACTTTTGGGCGGAACTTCGCTTTAATTGTCTGAATTTCACGACAGATCTTTAAGTAATTTTCTACATCAGCCCTCAAGTTCTTCCATGGGAAACGTTTTTGAATTTTCCAATAAGTGCGCCAGAAGCCATCAAGGTCACTTGAGTGTGAACTATCGTGATAGAGCCACAATGTTTTTATATGCAGCTTTGAGGTACCACAAACTTTCCGGTGATATGTTCTAATTCTTTAGTGCCTTCCCGTGCATTTGCAACGTGTGCCTCTTCATAGTGATTTGTTACCACTATGTGCAGTCTTTATAAGGCGATCGCTTCAGGTAGTTGGTCACCGGGTTTGTGACTAACATCAAACATGATCTGCTGAATTTAGATTATCCATATTGCCCATCTGCCCTTCGGTGGTGTAAGGCTCAGAACGTACGCCAAAGCTTTATTGTCCGGGAAAAGCGTGAACCGACGGCCTTCCAAATAACTTCTGATGTACCCCAACGTCAAAACCACTGTTTAGGCCTTCTTTACCGTGGTCGTGTAGTGTACTTCAGCTATTGAAGAGGTGTAGGAGTAATAACCAATGACGTTCGACTGGCGGCTTCGGTCTTGGGCTAAGTCCCGTTGGTATAACGCTGCTCCTGCCCCATAAATGGACGCACTAGTGCGCAGCTCGAATAATTTGGGAAAATCGCCTAATATGAGAATTGACTCTGAAGATATGGCACGCACCAGTTCTTCATATGCACGGTCGTACTCGTCGCTCCACACGAAAGGGCCTTCCTTTTAAATATTTTTCCTAAGGCACCTGAATATCACTGCAAAATCTTTGATGAATACCCTCAAACGTCCTGCTAGTCTTAGTAAGACACGTAATGAGTAAACGTCGTAGGGTTTATGCATTTCCTTGATTTGTTGAACAGGCTGCTCCTTTATGGTCTTCGTGTAGCCGTCGAGGGCTCTACCAAGACACACCACTTTTCCCTAAAAGAATTCACTTTTCTTCTTTATTTTCAGGCGTGATTTGCTCAGTCCTTCCAGTAGCTGAGACAAGTGGGAACAGTGCTCTTCTTCCGTACAAGAATAAATGATAATATCATTGACATAAACATTGCAGAAATTTCCTATGAACTCTTTAAGTAAACTGTTAATCATGCGATGAAACCAAGCGCCTGAATTCTTCCAGCCGAATGGCAGGCGGTTGTATTCGTAAATATCAAACGCCGTTATAAATGCCGTGCATATCTTCCATTGTTTCTGGAGAGTAACCTTTGCACAAGTTGATTCATGAAAACGATTCTGTCCTCAGGTGTCGTTAATGATACTGTCAACAAGGGCCGTAGGGGATGGATACAGCTTTGTTTGGGCTTTTATTTCCGGGTAATCGGTGCAGAGTCGCAGTGAACGAGCTTCTTTAGGGACACTAGTTATAAATGACGCGAACGCTGACTTTGAAGGCCTTTTGATCCCGGGGATTAGCATTGTTGCAGCTCTTGTTTCAGCCATGTATTCTTTTCATTAGATATCCTATAGGCTCTCTTTAGTAAAGAAGCTCAATAGGTACTTCGGGTACGAAAGCTGCAGGTGGACATGCGTCCAGCCGCATAAGCTCCGCGAAAATTGTCCATACATCACTGGCGCGTTTGGCACTTCTAATCTTCGTCGGCGTTTGCATAGCTCAAACAAAGAAGTCTAGAGTCACCTCATCTTTCCAAGAAATGTTCATTCTTAGTTTCTTCTTCTAGGTTCTGACGCATGACCGGTGCTTCTATCGTGAAGTCCTCTCCGGTCAAATGTGCATTGACACTTGTCCAGGTACGCAGTGTTCCAGATAATCCATCATAGCACTTAGCTGTTACCATTTTACCTTTTGCATCACCTCCGGCTTCACCATAATTTCAGTAATCAAGCTTACTGAAGATCGTGTGTCAATGCGCTCACTTTTCCTTCATTGATAATCAGTACACTTCGTATAACGTTTGACTGAATCAAGAGACATCCTGACTTTGGGTACGCGGCTCGGGCTGTGCACCCGCATTTATTCATTTTGTCTCCTGGGGGCATCCGTTGCAGGGCCGATAGCACGGCTGCGCAATGTTACTCTGACCCCCGTATTCACAAACGCTCCTCGACTCGACCCTTCACTCGAAACTCTCCTTGAGGGCCGTTTTGCGATTCACAAATCGCCCTTCACTCGAAACGCACCTCGACTTGAGGAAATCTCGAGTGTTTCACTTGAGATTCTCAAGGTAGCGCGGAAGCTACCTTGAATCGCTCCTTGAGTCAAGTATCATGGCGGACTACGCTTCGTTTGTCCAATATGTGCTCCGCGTTGACGAACTGTTCAGCGACGTAGAGGACTGCGTGGGCATACCGCGGCCACTCTTGAGGGACAGGTCGAACCCCATGGAAGATTTCACGGACAGCGAATTCCTCGCGCGCTTCCGTTTCACGAAGAGCAGCGTGAAAAAGCTGCTCGAGTGCTTGCCCCTTGAGGAGAGCTGCAGCAACCGTGGCCACCCTCTTCCACCGATGATACAGCTTCTGATTGCGCTGCGCTTCTATGGAGCGGGCACATTTCAAGTTGTGGCGGGCGACCTCGTGAATGTGTCACAGCCGACTGTGAGCCGCGTTATTGAACGTGTGTCGCGGCTGATCGCCACGCACTTGTTCCCGGACGTCGTGCAGTTCCCCAACTCTGACGACGGGTTCCGCGAAACGATGGTGGGGTTCTACCGCATCGCCAAATTTCCTGGGGTGACAGGGTGCATAGACTGCACCCACATCCGCATCAAATCGCCTGGTGGGCCGGACGGAGAAGTGTACCGCAACCGGAAGGGCTACTTCTCGATAAACGTTCAGGTAACTTGCTACTTCTTCTCTTTTAATGTTACTAGTTGTGCGGTAATTTTTAAAGAATAATGATTTAACATTCACATTGCATAATGTCATTATAAATGCTTTTTGCAATTTAAATAAACAATGCCATAAACGGCACATTGACAAAAAGAATCAACCACGGTAATTATCAATTAACCCAATTAGGGCCCCGTTGAAGCTCTTCTGAACGGTGGAGCGTCCTTTTGACTGCGCGGCGCTGCGCCCGTGTAAAAATGTATCCACACGACGGAGCGAACCGCGCTTCGAGCCTGATCAGGATTACGTACAACGTCACCTGTTCCACGCGGTCCTCCTTAGATCCGCGCGGAGCGATTCGCGAAACGACGGAGGCCCAAATCACAGTTCGGATGCTCAACGGGAAATACCAAAATCCTCCCCTGTAGCGTGAATTCACCCCTCTCTTGTGAATGCTAGTTGCAGAGCGATCCGAATCACGTCACATGTCAAGCGACTCGTCCGCGATCACGCCCGTCGCGCACGAATGGAATAGTCTAGCATAACAGTGAATGCTACTACACTGAAAGAAGATAACGCATGCATGATGTACGTAGTTTACTTTTGTTCCAGCAGAAAAACAGCACAACATGCAATTTTTTTTTCAATAGGTGATTGCAGGGCCGAAGCTGCAGTTTTTCGACGTCGTCGCAAGCTGGCCTGGATCCGTGCACGACAGTCGTATATTCGACAACAGTCGTGCACGCGTTCTCTATGAGACGAAGCGAGTGCCGGGTCTCCTGCTTGGCGATGCTGGCTACCCGTGCCTCTCCTTTCTCATGACCCCGACGGCTGACGCGCCGCCGGACAGCCCAGAGAGCCGGTTAGTAGTAAACATTTAGGTTGGTTTTACTTTATGAAACTAGCGGAATTATTTCCAAGCTATTGTGCTGAAGGCCTTAATTAGAATAAGCATGGTGCATGCATACCTTTTTGTATTTTGTGCACTGATTATATCCCATAGTACAATAGAATATGAACGCTGGCCGCAATACTTGGTGTCCTTATGATCCCAAAGTGTAATGTTCGCCCTCGAGTATTGAGTGTAAGTTCAAAGAGCAACATATTTTTTACGTAGGTATCAAGCAGCTCACATCCGCACCCGAAACACCATCGAGAGAGCCTTTGGTGTGTGGAAGCGTCGCTTCCCGTGTTTGGACATGGGGCTGCAGCACCTGGCAGAGCGTTCTGCTGTCATCACAACAGCCTGTGCTGCCCTGCACAACCTGGCAGTCCTCAGACAGGACCCGGAACCACCAGCTGTCGTGATACCACAGCACTTGAGGCGGCCGCAGCCTGATGTGGCAAACCAAACGGACACGTTGCTCGGTTCGCGATGCCGAACGCGGCTGATCGCTCGCGCATTTAACTAATGAATTAATTTAATGTCACTCTGTTCTACTGAGATGACAAACAACTTCAGCCATGTATGTGCACGTTCTAGGGGGTGTTGTGAAGTTCGTGGCTTCGTCACCTTTCGCTCATAAATGAAACAGACACCTAAAATCGTATGAAAACTTGATACTTTGTCAAATAATTGCGCAAGTAAGATATGCGGGGTTTAACGTTCCAAAACCACAATATGATTATGAGGGACGCCATAGTGGTAGGCTCCGGATATTTTGATTACCTGTAGTTTAACGTGCATTTGAGTCTAAGTACACAGGCCTCAGTATTGTCGCCTCCGTCGAAAATGCAGCCGCCGCGGCCGGGATTCGATCCCGCGACCTTCCGGTCAGTAGCCAAGCGCCATAACCAAAAGTTTTCAAAGATCAGTCACGCTGAAATGTCAGAAACATTGAGGGGAGATGTCCTTACGGCTCATTCAAAAGCGGGCTCCCTCGTTTTAAGACATGGCATTTTGCCATTGAACGTGAATCGCACAGAGGCCTCCCAACAATCTCGAAAAATCCGGTAACAAGCGATGCTGTCTACAAGCAGAATCTTAAAAATAGGTGAATACCTGCCAAAAATACAGCCCAGTTCCTGGGAATCTTCTGGGAGCATGTCAGAAGTGGGTGCAGAAATTTTGGAACAGTCGGCAATGAATACTCACAGATGTCACGAGTTGTGCCTGCCAAACTGAGGCCTTGTGTTCCAAAGTGGCCCTGCATCGCTCATATTCACGTGACCTGGTCCTTTACAACTACCGTATGTTTGAAGATGTCATAATGATGTCTTGAAGAGGCATCATTATGACGACGTTATCATCAGACATGCTGCTGAGGGCTGTTTTGACGACTTATAGCAAGGCTCTTTTTTAGGTAACCATAAGAGGTGAAACAACAATGTAGAACGGACATTTGCTTGAGAAGGAATCACTTTGAATAACTGTGCGCTTTCAAAGGTGTCACTGTACACTGTCTGTGCAAAACCAGGAACTTGTCAGGCACTCTCTCATGTAACAAGGTGGAATTCCATTGAATGTTAATCAAGATTTCTGCTTTGACATGTGTGACACATCCTTAATGTACATACTTTGGTCCTGTTTTAGCTTTCCTTTCCATGCTTGCCAATTCGCAGCATATTTTTTCCTTCACCAGAGCTGTGCCGTACGTCTTGCACATAAAAACAATGTGTGTGAGAGACAACGAATCATTTATTTTTCTGCGTGCTGCTGCTGCTTCTGGCACTCCATTTCAAAGCGCGACTTTTGCTGCTCCAGCTGCTGCTCCAGGAGCCGCACCTGAATTTTATGGAGCTCCTGCTCCTGCTTCATTCGCATGCTGTGCAGCTGTCGTTGCTGGGACAGCTGCTGCCTACGCAGACGCAGCTCCACGGCATGCAGCTCCGCTTTGCGTCGCTCATCATTTTTTATCGCCTCCATTCGGGCAGCAACTTCTGGGGCGAGCACCCGCTCTACCGCTGCTGTGCGGCTTCGTGCCGATCTCGATGGCAGGGGTACATCTGCGCCAGCCAAAGCGTTCCCGCTTCCCTGTGGAGCAGCTGTCAGCGCTGTTCGTGGCACGTTGCTCCCTTCAGGCAAGGTACAGTGCTACTTGCAGGGGGATCTGTCATGGATGGTGGCGATGCATGCAATACTGCGGAGGCAGCACCTTCCGTTGCTGGCAGGATTGGCTCGAATGACATGTCTGCACACATAATAAAAAAACAATTGCATAAGGGTTGAGAAAGGTTCACACACGTAAGCGGTGTCGGTATCGCTGTTAGAAGTTGGTACGAGTATAAATGCACAGACATGCACGAATCGTATTCAGACAGCTACTACAAATCAGCTACACACGTAAATGGAAGGCACTTTTGGCTCCATTATGGCAACTCTGGCCAAGAAGTAAAATAGATGTGTAGCAGGGGGCCAGTGATACTTGCAGATATAAACTTGAATACTGCATTCATTCTAACCTCAGCATTGCCACGGCCGCAGCTACTAACGCTTTACTGCAGCGTACCTGAGAAGCATTT
Source organism: Rhipicephalus sanguineus (assembly GCF_013339695.2). Classification (NCBI taxonomy): domain Eukaryota; kingdom Metazoa; phylum Arthropoda; class Arachnida; order Ixodida; family Ixodidae; genus Rhipicephalus; species Rhipicephalus sanguineus. The sequence goes on from NW_023615350.1 coordinate 16,066, forward strand.
CATTTGGAATAACTGTACATTCCAGCATCTTTCTCTGAGGTCTATGAAATATGTTAATAACACATATCTAATGTCAAAAGGTGGCCTGATTTTACACATAACTTCTTGGATAAAAGTACATCGTACTGCATGGCTGCCGGAGTCATAAGAAATTTACTTTTACTTTACTAGCTACATGAACATAAGCAGTAACAAACTACTTCGATTAAGTGGAGAAACAACTTATCTGCAATACGCCTGCTACATGTTAGTCACACAATCCAACTTGAGAGACCACATGTCGCCAGCACTACTGGAGCAGCGTGCAGCTGGGCTTTATGACTGAAGGCGCCTGCACTGTAGATGTCGGCAAGCCCATAGCTCCTGGTTGAGCCGAGACTTCAACAGCTGGCCATGGTGCGATATTGGTAGTGTCTGCATACACAAAAGAAACAGAACTGGTGCCCTACCGGCATGCTATGTAATCAGGAAGGCCTTTTAACATTGTAGCTTTTCGGTACAGGCACACTTGTGTGTTTCCATGCTTCTACGTGAACACACAACATTGGAAATTACTCTGTTCATAGTGTAATTATGAAAACGAATACCAGGTGCTAGTTGCATGCAACAATGACACCACACAAACACCTTGATAATAATAACAGATGGGGACAGCTCCTCAACGTACATGGAAGCATGCAAGAGAAACAAATTGCGAAAAAGAGACTGTCCTTCATGAACCAGTGCTTCAATGGCAGCACAATGTTGAGTTGACTGGCGAGTTTTATCTCTCGCAGTTGACATGTACTGGCCTTTTGGCAAGTCAGCCTTTTGCTGCCCGGGGCGTGGTGCTGGGCAAAGGGCATCTGCACACAAAGAACAAAGTTGAATTACACGTCCAAAGGTGTGCTGGCCAGCAAACTAGCCATGATGTGAAACATGTCGTGCAAGTACATGCTAAACCACACAGAAGTACATTAGAACGGTTTGGGGTGATATCAGACTGTTTACACAGCATTACTTTCTGTCAACAGCCCGGTATGCCCTCTATGGGAAGTAATTAGCATTATTATTTTGTATAATTTTTTGTAACCATATCTACTACTGCATAATTGTGTGCATGTATAATGAGTGCACACAGTTTTGAACCCACTCCTGGAAAAAGTTCCTGACGGGATTGAGAGTATTACTAAATATAAAAAAATAATTACGGACACGTAAATTCTAGTAAAACAGACATGCTAATCATTTCGACAGTTGCATTAGTCACGGAAAGATCGAAAGGTGGGCTAGTTGGTCATTCATTTTTCGTTCAGCGCAGTGGGAGCGCAGGCACAGGCAACAAACAAAACAAGAACCACACCGCACTCTTCCTTTATCTGTTGTATGTTCCCGCGTTCCTGATTTGCTGAACGAAAAAAAAAATTAGTCACGGAACTGAATATCACTGAAATATAACACATCACGTTCAGTATACATGCATGCTGGCATAGCACAACACAACAGCTGCGACATGCTGCCGAGTTTGCCAATTCTTCCTTCACCGAGCAGCTCTTCCATGGTGTCTTCACTGCCAGTCACCATGCTCTCAAAGATGCGTGCCGGCGGTAGAGACAGCACCGGCTGGCCGATGTGTGCTCCATCGCTGTCATAGGGGTTGGGGAGCCGTGTCGCCATATGCGAGGCTGCCGCCCCTACAAGTGCCAACGACGGGCTCATTGGCCGGCAGGTCGATGGACCACCCCCTGAGGTGTGAAAATAAGGTTACGTGGGTTCATCAGTACTACAAGTGACAGCACAAACAAAACATTTAAACAAGGCGACGCAAATAAAAATACCTCACTTTCACAATAGGGCAAGCATTAGTTAATAATAATAATAATAATAATAATAATAATAATAATAATAATAATAATAATAATCTCTACCATCTTCTGCTCTTAACGTGCAACGATGCATAATTAGTTACGTTGACATAAAGTACTCAGAATATTTATTCTTTAACTGACATTATCGGTGTAAGTTTCAATGTTTCATTCAGCAATATTAAGACAATAATATAATAAGTAGGGACGACAGCGCATTTTGTGCTGGCGAAGGATTGCGTGCGTCAGCGGTCCCAGGGTATCACACAAAATCTGTTCTTACAAATTTCGATTAACCGCACAAATGAAAGCCGAACCTCGGCACTTCTTACCAGTAGTAAGCAAACGTAAAGCAAACACTTACCTGTTGCGTACAAGTTCCGCCTTTGTTACGACTGCATTTTTTTCCACTTTGTCTTTTCGTTGTCCCACAGCTTCCGGAACATCGAAACCGTCACGCGACGAATGCCTGGTTGGCTGTTGTACTCTTCGGTAATTTTTTCCCAGCCGATGTCCTTGGCGCGCTTCGACACGTTGTCCGTTCTTTTGTTTTCGATGACGGACCTGTGCCGCATCACCAAGTTGCGAAGCAGCTCGCGTTCTTCGGCCGTATACACAAACCTTGGTGCGGTAGTCTTACCACCGTCACGCATGACGTCGTGGTCGTTGCTCGCGCTCATTGCACTGTCACAGACACCACGGCACGACAAAGTGCCCGATAGCACCAAAACAAAAGCTACGCAATCACAACACGGGGATAACGGGGAGAAAAGAGCGCAGTAACAATCGCACAACCACCGGGCATGTGACGGCATGTGATCTCAGCGGATTCGGCTCTGGCGTGGCTTGGCTAAAGTAGCGTCGCTTGCTGTCGAAACTAGCTAAAAACGTTTCGAATACTGCTTGTAAGTTTCAACTATTCATGCATTTAATTATTTGATCGTTTTTAAGCCCTCCGCAAGCGTTTTAACTGTAGCGAAGCGTTGGAAGCCTGTAATGGGTCGCCCTCTCGAGCGCTTACTAGTGGGTCGTCCTCTTCCGCTCTTCTGGGACAGCACGCTCCTCGCGCTCAGAGTCGGCACCCCGCCTTGACTGTCGCAGTCGTTTATCGTCGCCGAGTGCCCGCTAATAAACGTCTTTATAATTTGGTGGAGGGTGCTGGGCTTTCACAACAACTTCGGCCCTCATTCGATGCCCCTGGCTCTTCGATCCCGTACCCTGCCGCCTACGATGCCTCAAGACGCCTCCCAGCAAACGGCCCCGCCTACACCGACCTCCTGCCCAGGTGTGCCTCGTATCCGCGACCCTCCGGTCTTCACTGGCGCAGATGGCACCGACGTGGAGGACTGGCTCGCGATTTACGAGCGCGTGAGTGTCCCCAATAAATGGGACGAGGCAGGAAAGCTGACTAACCTCGTTTTCTACGTCGCGGGTGTGGCGGGCTTGTGGTACAACAACCACGCATCAGATTTTACAACGTGGTCCGACTTCAAGACCGCCATTATCAATGTGTTTGGCCGCCCTGCCGTTCGTAAGCTGCAGGCCGAACAGCGCTTACGTGAACGCGCTCAGCAGGCCGGTGAATCATTCACCAGTTACATTGAAGACGTCCTCGATTTCTGTAAGAAAGCCGACGCCACCATGTCCGAATCAGACAAGATCCGGCACATCATGAAAGGCATCGACGACGACGCCTTCACCATGCTGCTCGCCAAGAACCCCAGCACAGTGGCTGAGGTCATAACGCTCTGCCAAAGCTATGAGGAGCTGCGCCGGCAGCGATCGATGACCCGTCGCTCTCCATCACGCGACGCCGAGCTCGCTGGCTTGTCGACCATATCCGACCACTCCGCGTTGCTCGCAGAGATGAAGACATTCGTGCGCGAGGAAATCGCGCGCCAATTCTCTCTGCTGGACTTTGCTCGCCCGCAGTATGTCCAACAGCCGTCGACCACCCTTCTGCCTCCGCTCCGTCGAGCAATTGAGCAAGAAATCGCAGAGGTCATGCCCGAGTACCACCAGCACCATACGGCTCCTGCACCCTTGAGTTACGCCCAAGTGGTCGCAAGAACGCCCCCAGCAATCCCTACGGCTGCCCCACACATTTACGCCGAAGCCTCCGCTCGACCTCATTCTTCGAAGCGGATGTGCCGGTAACCTGCGCCGACGTCACGCACAGGCCACGACTGCAGCCCACTGTCCAGTCCTATCAGTTGCCGCCCCGTCAATCCCGTCCTGCACCATGGGCGGGCCCTGCCCCAGCGAACCGATGGCGCACACCTGACAACCGCCCCATATGCTTCGCATGCGGTTACGCCGGCCACGTGGCGCGGTATTGCAATCGCGTGCAGCCGCCTAGAGTCGCGTCGCCTGCCACCAGCCCGGCGAACCGCCCATATTACGACCCACCTACGCCACTGTCGCCGACGTCTCGCCCCGCTCCATCTACCCGCCGTTCCCCGTCACCACGACGCCGCTCGCTGTCACCGATGCGGCCACGTCTGGTCCCACGAGACCAGGAAAACTAGTCGTCGCAGTCCACGAGGCAAGGGCTGCGATGCTGTCGAACTGCGAAAGCCCTCAGCGAAGCCCATCGAACGTGATAGACGTGTTTGTGGACGGTGTTCGTGCATCTGCCCTTATCGACACTGGAGCCGCCGTATCCGTTATGGACGCAAAGCTCAGCCGAATACTGCGAAAAGTGACGACGCCACTTTCCGGGCTCTCCCTCCGTACAGCCAGCGCCCAAAGCATTCACCCTACAGCGGTATGCACAGCCCGCGTCATGATTAAGGACGCTATGTACGCCGTCGAATTGATCATCATTCCTGCATGCTCTCACGACGTCATCCTCGGATGGGATTTTCTCTCCCGTCACGACGCCGTAATTCATTGCGCACCCGCCGAAATAGAGCTCTCACCATTCTCTAATTTGACGCCGGCAGACAGTCCATCGGCTGCGAGCAAGATACTCGTCAAAGACGACATGAAAGTGCCTGCAAACTCGTCAACGGCGGTGTCAGTCTACTGCGCCAGCCTATCCGACACCGTTGCACTCCTCTCGCCATATGACCGTGTTTGCACGAGGAAAGGCTTGCTGGTGCCTTTCGCGACCGTTCAAGTCACCCAGGGCAGCACCTCTATTTATGTAATCAACCCCTCCCCGTACAGTGTTACGTTGGTGCGAGGGGAATGTCTGGGCAGCGTAGAACCCCTCGAAGACGCACAAGTTATGGACGAGCCCGATGATTCGCACGGCCGAAGTTCGAGCACGCTCAGTGCTGTTTCGACGTCTGGTTCATCACACGCTGACGTATTTGGTTCCTCCATAGCTGACAACCTTACGCAGGTCCAGCGTTCCCAGCTTTTGGACCTGTTGGAAGAATTTCGCCCTTCTTTCGATGTCGCTCAAACTTCTCTCGGCCGCACGTCGGCCGTTACGCATGGCATCGACACTGGCGACCACCTGCCACTGCGGCAACGTCCATATCGCGTATCTCCCGCCGAACGCCGTGTAATCACCGAGCAAGTCGACGACATGCTTCGACGTGATGTCATTCGACCCTCTAACAGCCCCTGGGCGTCTCCTGTCGTTCTTGTTGCGAAGAAGGACGGTTCTGTGCGGTTCTGTGTGGACTACAGACGACTCAACAAGATCACTCGTAAGGACGTGTATCCACTGCCGCGAATAGACGACGCGATTGACAGCTTGCAAGGCGCCGAATTCTTTTCATCTCTCGATTTGCGCTCAGGGTACTGGCAAGTACCTATGGCTGATGACGCTCGACCGAAGACCGCCTTTGTCACGCCCGACGGCCTGTACGAATTTAACGTCATGCCGTTTGGGCTGTGTAATGCGCCCGCCACCTTTGAGCGCATGATGGATACCGTTCTGCGCAACCTGAAATGGCACACGTGCTTGTGCTACCTCGACGACGTCGTCGTGTTTGCTCCGGACTTCTCCACGCATCTTCAACGCCTACGGCATGTTTTGACGCGTTTGAGCGACGCCGGTCTGCAACTGAATCTAAAGAAGTGCCGGTTTGCAGCACGGCAGCTGACAATCCTCGGCTACGTCGTGTCCAAGGACGGAATTCTTCCTGATCCCGCCAAGCTTCGGGCCGTGACTGAGTTCCCCAAACCTACGTCCGTCAAAGAACTGCGCAGTTTCGTAGGACTGTGTTCCTACTTTCGGCGCTTCATTCGAAATTTCGCGACTATCATATCGCCACTGACGAAGCTTCTCGGAAGTAACGGGCCCCTCCATTCGTGGTCGTCGGAGTGCGACGACGCTTTCGCAAAGCTCCGTCGTTTGTTGACGTCGCCTCCCATACTACGCCACTACGACCCTGCGGCCCCTACAGAGGTACACACAGACGCTAGCGGTGTTGGCCTTGGCGCTGTCCTTGCGCAGCGCAAACCAGGGTTCCCTGAATATGTCGTGGCATATGCAAGTCGTACGCTTACTAAAGCCGAGACCAATTACACCGTCACCGAAAAGGAATGCCTGGCGATCATCTGGGCCCTTACGAAATTCCGACCTTATTTGTATGGTCGCCCATTTGATGTCATCACCGACCATCATGCACTATGCTGGTTGTCGTCATTGAAGGATCCCTCAGGCCGCCTCGCCCGCTGGGCACTTCGCCTACAGGACTACGATATCCGCGTGCTGTACCGCAACGGACGCCAGCATGCTGACGCCGACGCACTCTCGCGCTCCCCCTTGCCTGACGACAAGACTTCCAGCTCAGTGTCTCACAATGCCGTTTCGTCTATCGACATTCAAACCATCGCCACTGAACAGCGCAAGGATCACTGGATTGCCTCAGTGATAGCCTTGCTGAGTGATCCATCGGCGACACCATCCACTCGCGCATTGCGTCGTCAAGCGCACCATTTCGCCGTTCGCGACGACCTCCTCCACCGACGCAATTACGGCGACGGCCGCCAGTGGCTACTCGTAATACCCCGCAGTCTGCGTTCTGACATATGCGAGTCGTTCCACACTGACCCGCAGTGTGCACACTCTGGGGTATCGAAAACCTACCACCGCATTCGCCAACGGTACTTTTGGCGAGGGATGTACCGCTACGTGCAGAAGTTCGTTCGCTCCTGCATCGATTGTCAGCGCCGCAAAACTTCAACGCACCTGTCGCCGGCAGGTCTGCAACCTCTACCTTGCCCTGACCGGCCGTTTGGGCGCGTTGGCATCGATTTGTATGGACCACTTCCTCTAACGTCGGCTGGTAACCGCTGGGCCATCGTCGCTGTTGACCACCTTACGCGATACGCCGAAACTGCCGCCCTCCCAGCGGCTACAGCGCGCGATGTTGCCTCCTTCCTGCTGCACCGATTCATGCTGCGCCACGGTCCACCCCAGGAGCTGCTCAGCGATCGAGGTCGTGTCTTCTTGTCCGAAGTCGTCGAAGCCATTCTCAAAGAGTGCAACGTCGTTCACCGGAAAACTACTGCTTACCACCCGCAGACGAATGGCCTCACCGAACGCTTTAACCGCACGCTCGGCGACATGCTCTCGATGTACGTCGCCGCCGATCACACAAATTGGGATGCCATTCTGCCTTTTGTCACCTACGCCTATAATACCGCCCCGCAGAGCACTACTGGTTTCTCGCCCTTTTTCTTATTGTACGGCAGGCACCCGTCGCACACGATCGACACAATCCTTCCCTACAAGCCGGACCCGTCTGAGTGTGCGCCTATTTCTGCCACAGCAAGACTCGCTGAGGAGTGTCGGGAGCTTGCCAAGACATTTACTACGAATGACCAAGAGCGGCAGAAGAGCATTCGCGGTGACACCACCACTTCTGCGCCCACGTTCCTCCCTGGAGCACTCGTATGGCTCTCGGTCCCTACCACTGCACCTGGCCTCTCTTCAAAACTACTGCCGAAATACGACGGCCCCTACCGTGTCGTCGAACGCACGTCCCCGGTAAACTACGTGATCGAACCCCTTGAACCATCTTCGGACATGCGCCGTCGAGGGCGCGACATTGTCAACGTGGAGCGCCTGAAACCCTACCATGACCCGCTCATAGTGACATGCAGTTAGGTCGCCAGGCGGCTCCCTTTTCGTACCCGGGGTAATTGTAGCGAAGCGTTGGAAGCCTGTAATGGGTCGCCCTCTCGAGCGCTTACTAGTGGGTCGTCCTCTTCCGCTCTTCTGGGACAGCACGCTCCTCGCGCTCAGAGTCGGCACCCCGCCTTGACTGTCGCAGTCGTTTATCGTCGCCGAGTGCCCGCTAATAAACGTCTTTATATAACCGACTTTTCTTGCATTCATTGTAATATTTTATTGTACACCCTCGCTACCAGGTGCGTTTTGCGTAACTCAAGTGAAGGACGGTTTCTCGAGGAGCCCCTTGGCGAAGGACTGCTCAAGGAGCGTTCTTGAAACCCAGCTGTTCCTTGAGTGGAGGAGAGCGCTTCGCCTTGACTTGGTGAAGTCGAGGCGAAGCCTTGAGTGAAGGTGCGTTTGTGAATACGGGGGGTCAACGCGTTCCTTGCGTCCCAATGGTTGATTTCTTACTAAAGGAGCACGTAGTGAGCTATTTGTTTTTTATTATTGCATAAAAACGAGTTTTATTTATGATGGGAAACTTCTTCGTCGATGTATAGTTTTACGAAGCGTAAAAAGTAACCAACGGCCGCTAAACTTGGCAGGCAGACGACGAAGGCAGCGATCCCTCTGCCACTGTTCGTCCTCTGTTTCTTTCGCCGTTTTGTTATGTCGTCAAGGTGAGGGGACGTTTATTTTAAAATATAATACGTGTAAATGACATCAGCTTATAAAAGTTTTGTTTTAGAGAAGCTTTATTTGCGCAGTCGTATCCGCTTTTGAGCCGAAGCCTCGCTCAACACCAGCCAACACAAGCCTCGCAGACACATATACCGTCATTCCCAGCGCTCCAACGGCGCCCATTAAAAGAAATTCGCATAGACGGTGGCGCCAGATTTCCCTCTAGGTATTCTTGTAAGAAACTCTATGGTCTGGGTGGAGACCGTAGTAGTCTAGTGATGCGTCCGGGAAGGAGCGCGCGTGCCCCTTGGTGTAGACGCCACCAGGTGCCTCTACTGCGCTTTTTTCTAGTAGACCTGCCGCTGCCTCCGCCGCTGCGTTTGACGTTGTCTGCGTTTGTAGGCGTTCCTTATGCATCGGATTCTTTGAATGCTGCATGGAGAGATTGCATTTACTATTCGCCGCGAGACCGGGCTATAGGTGGCAGCACCGTCGCCGCGTTTGTGTGGATAGGCGGTCGGAGGCGCGTATACAAATGCACGCAGCAGCCCTTCGTTGTGAGCAGTGTGAGCCGATTGTCGGCGAATGAAATGCGTTGATTGCTGCTTGCTGGTAATATATACACTCCTCATTGTTGAATTGATGCACGAAGATCATCCAACGTTCGTATTACTAGTGAGAGAAGCGCAGTCTGCCGATGAAAGGGATGCTCGCCCTGGATAACAGTCTGTGCTTACGCACTATATATATATTGTTGTTTTCTCTGTACGTGTTTAGCTTGTGTTCTGTGTACTACACACTGCCGTAGCACGACTGAACTACTTAAGTGTTTCCTTCTTGTTCATTTGTATACCAGCCCATATTCCTGTGCAATGACTTCAATAGCACTGTTCACGCGAATACGCAAGTAAGAGTTTAGCACAGATCTTTCATCGATTGATTACGTGGACGACAGTGATGCAACAAAGGTCAGGTTATTTTGTGGAATAAGTGTCTTTTTTTTTTCAAAATAATAATGTCCGCTGCCTTCCATCAATTTATAACAACTCCACAGAAACGCTCAAGATAATGTGAAAAAAAAAAGGATGAGGTTTTGCGTGAAATTATACGACATAAATGTAAGGCACGCAGTCGGCCTAAGAACACGGGTGGTTCTGTATAAGTTTCTCCCCAAGTTCAAATCGCGCGCGGGAACACCGTTTTATCACTGCCGTGTCATTCCATTGTCTGTTTTACAGCGAAAGCTGTTATGAGATCATTTCACCGGCCGTATTTGGTGCCGTAGTTGTCCGCCGCCGCCGCCGCCGCCGCCGCCGCCGCTGCCGCCGCCGCCGCCGCCGCCGCCGCCGGTGTCCGTAACCAGTATCGCTCGAAATAAGAAAAAAAAACTAAATAAGAAAAAAATTCCAGGATGCAACGAGGTTCGAACCTGGGCCCTCTGCGTGGGAGCCCAGTATTCAACCTCTGAGCCATGCCGGTGCTTGAAACTGCTTTGCAAAAAGGTCCTATACAGGCTTCATGTCGGGAAGGAACCACATTAGCATATGCAATATAGCGTGGTAAAAGAGTAGAATAAGCACCAAGCGTCGCACAACGCGAATTCTGTAACCAGGCGTCACACAATGCGAATTGCGCAACGAGTAGGTTGTTTAATGCTTCGAACCCATTACAAAGAGCTCTGCCATAATTTTTCATCGTCATCACGCACATCATCAACAAAGTGCGCATAATGCCTTACATGCGTTTAGCAGGTACCACGGCTGTCTGTAAAATGACGAAAAATGGCACAATGCCTACTGCCCTACTTCTCAAAAAATTACAATGATTTATAGCGTAGTGGGTTCCTCGCAAGTGCACTTCTGTTGGTTGCCAAGGAAGCCCATAAGGCTCCCATGATCCATTTCCTCAGGGTCTCAATAAAGTCAATTCTCTCTCTCTCTCGCTCTACGTTTCTCCGGTTAAAGTGTGTTATAAACCGTGGTGGGACAGTTAAATAACGACCGGGCGTCACACAATATGCATTACGTAACTAGTTGGTCGTTTAACGCTTCCAACCCATTACAAAGGGCGCAACCATAATTATTCATCGTCAGCAACCGCCGCATCGACAAACTGCACATAATCGCTTACATATGGTACCTCGCTTCTCCGCAGAACAACGAATAATGTCGTGCTGGGTGCTTCCCAACTTCCCAAAAATTACGCTTTGTGGCGTAGTGGGTACGTTGCTAATGTACCTGTATTAGTAGCCACAGGAGAGTTTATAACGGGCTCTAGAAAAGCCGCTCTTCCAGCTTTCGCTGTGACTGTGCTGCGCTTTCCGCGCAGGCCTGGCGTTTTTTTTAGGGACAGTTTGAGTACCGAAGTCTCAAACTTCACTCGATAGAAATATTTCGCTGTAGCAGGACCACGACCGTGAAATAAAAGGACATCTTAAGCACGACTAAAGCTCATCAAGAACTACAGTGCCGCAGTTATACACGTAACAACAGGGCGAATTAAAGTGCATGAGCCTCGCTTTTGTTTACACCGAGTCGCTAAAACGCGGCATTCACACACTATTTAATGCTCCTTATGTTTGGGACTATGTCAAGCGCACTTTACGACGTGCTTTAACCAGAAAGCGGCACCAACACTGAAATGATTCTGGTGAACGAAAGGTATTGGCCTCGAGATCTTGGAGTGGCGCCCTCTCGCGTGCGACGTCAGAGCGGGGACTCCCACCCTAACTCCGCTCTCAACCGCGCTGCAGCAGCCGCTGCTCCTGTATGCGGATCATCTGCTCAAGGCGGGAACTTTGTCGAACGAACAGCCTCGCGACGGTCAACTAACGCCTGCAACGAATGTTTTCGAGTGTAATCTTGAACTTGTTTTAGTTGCGGCCTAATCGACAGGGCCGAGAAATCCCCCGGATGGCCGACGAGTGCGCCGATGTCACCTACCGCATTGCTGGTAAGAAAGTGAACCTATGTGTGAGTGTTCTCGCTCGTTATCTTGTTTCCGCCGTACGATACTTATTAGTTTGGGTGGTGCTTTCGATATTTCAGTAAGCGTGCCGTTCTCCAGCATCTACAAGTATGTAGATAAAGCTTGTGAAAGGTAGCGGTGCCTCATCGAGGGCGAGGCGGTGTACGACGCAGACGACGTTGTTGAATGCGCGGTCGAGGCCGTCAACAGAGATCGCATCACCGCCACTGCTTTCGTCCTGCAAACAAGTGCGCAAGTGCCGCCTTGTTGCACACCCCCATCCGATGCCCATGATCGCAGTTTGTCCCGTAATGTTGGTTCAGTGTGAACGATATTACGTCGTAGTTCCTATTATTACCGCACAGGGCCGTCGCATGGGTATTAGAATATAACAAATGGTTAATCGCTGATTATACCACGCACAGGGCCACAGAGATTAACGTGGCAAAGGCAAGCTGGGACCAGTTTCACGCCACGCGAAGCCTAACGAAAACTTAAAGAGCTCCGCTTTTAAAAAAGCGTCTGCACTGCCTCAGGTGAAAACTTTTAGGCAATGTGCACTGAACAGCGGCAACAGGTTTCGCTTATGAATTTATGGTAAAATACGTATGTACACCATCCAAATGCAGCCGTAGTCTCAGATATCCTGCGCCGCTCAACTGAGCTCACGAGGCGCGCTTTCCAGCAAGGCGATTCGGAGGCCGCGTCGTCGGCTCCTTGTCTAGGGGCCTTCGCGGCAGGTTGTGGGACGGCACCGCACCTGGTGTAAGTCGCCTATGCTTATAGCCTGCGTGCAATAAACGCCTTAAGTATTGGCGAGGCGCTTAAACACGGTCACAAGCGCGTACGGTGGGTAGCAGAAGTCACTGTCCGCGAAGTGCTTGCTGCACACGGTCGATGAAGGCGTGTGGCGCTTTCCCATTCTGAGCTTGCGATACACTTCTTCAGCTTTGGTTCCTTAGGGTAGTTGTGAAAGCTAACGCCTTTTTCACGAGCGGAAGTACACTGAGGCACAGAGCAGTACTTCACCATTGCGCAGCACTCGCCGCGGCGACAAGCGGCCGCAGTTCGAAAAAACAAAGAGTTGTAGTTCTAAATGAACGTTAAAAGCAGTCCCACGGTTGTTCGAACAGCGTCAGTAGCCACCATACGCAAGGTAATCAATTGAACTGCTTTTTTGTTGAGATTTACCACAACGGTGGTTTCAACACGGCGCTGGGCCTACGTAGCAGACGAAAGCGCGCGAATCCCCGCTCTGACGTCATACAGGCGCCGTTCGCAGCGCCGCCATCGGTCGCACACCAGGCCAATACGACGCCAATACACAGGCCTCTCGAAAGTCGCACTCACTGATCTTATTACAATGCGCATGTAGCCGAGCAAGCCCATTTGCTTTTGTACACAATGTTAGGTATACGTACGAGCAGTTAAAACCGCGCTAACATAACAGAACAAACCGCCCTTTGAGAATGTGCAGGTCGTACGTGCACATGCAAACACGACGTGGCTAGCAGACTACGCAGCCCATGTAACACAAAACCTATAAAAGACGTCTCGAAACGGCTACGGACGGCTATAAACGTCTTGGTTTACGAGAAGATCAAGAATAGACATGTTTGCAAAATAAAGCACTTGCCTCTCAAATATGCCTGCGTACTGTTTATTACCGTTCTCAAAAGCTACGACATAGCCAGAGTGTATTCTGCCCAAAAGTCCACAACGTCTACTTTGAGACATTTTTAGACATTCTGCCCATGAAACACAAAACCTCTATAAAACGTCTTTAAAACCTCTATAAACCTCTATAAAACGTTTTATAGAGGTTTCGTGTTTCGTGGGTGGGGGAAGTGCGCGCGCAACGACTATCTAAATGATTCTTCAAATGTTTTGTCCACGAGCGCAAAGACGCCAAAACGGCATGTCTAAAGAGCGGTGACTGTCGCTTTAGTGAAAGAAGAGACGCAGAAAACAAAGCCCTCAAAATAATTGGTTTCGCTCCGCAACGCGGGTTTCTATCAGCAGTTTGGTAAGTATATATTCTTTTCAAGCCAAGGCGGCTAAGGCCGCGCAACGCTCGCGCAACAGCGAACGACAACAGAAGAAAACGCAGGCAAGCCAGGCAAGCATGCTACTGATGCTACGTATGGGCAGTATGGGTGTTCTCTGATGCTACGCAGTCGGAGGCTCGAAGCGGGTGTTGCCGAAACGCGCATGTTTAACCCTGCATTCAAGAACATCTTTTCAGTCGGCGCTCCACCTTGACTCAATGTCGATGGCAGACACACCTATTGGCAGGAATGCTCACTAAATATTGAGCAAAAGGCGGGATCATTTCGTGACAACCGTTGTGTCTTTTCTGTTGAATGGCGACGCTGTGCTCAGCTCGGTCAAGTGAAGGGTGAGGCTTGTTTCAGAATACTTGTTCCTTCCTCCCCATTTCCCCTCTTCCTCCACTAGTTCGCGCCAGCCGCCAGTTCGCGGCGGCTCAATCGGCAGCAGAGCTAGCAGAGCTAGGCGACGGCCGGCGGTCATTTGCGTTTTGTGTAGCGTTGTCGGCGTTGTCAGCTTTTGTTTGTGAACGGATGAACGGATTACGGGCTGTTTTGCATCAAGGAACGGTGATCATACTGTCTGTCGCATATTTTCCATCAGTGTTTGGTGAAACAAGCTTTACTGTGCTTTTTGCGACGGTACGTTCGTCGGTACGTTCGTTTCAAGAAGCGATTGTTCTGCTCACCACCTTCGTTGCAGCCAGACAAACAGCTAAGAACTTGTGCACGTTCGGATAGAGTGCTTTTTTCGGTAAGTGCACCTGACTTTTCGTCGTTTTTACTGAAAGGTTTTAGAATTGTGATTAAAATGTGAACAGTTCTTTGCTAGGTTGAACCACGTGGTCGAACGCGAAACTATAGTATACGCGCTGGTGCGAATCGTAAGCCAGACTGACTCGCCCTATTTTGAGTAATTATGTTTTGCGCGTTACAGCTCGTGGCTCCACGCATGCACGCTAGTGACAGACCGACATAGTTTAAGCAAGCATGCTTACAACTACGCCGGCCTGTCGCTGACAAAGTGCAAAGCTTCTACCGTAGGCGCCTCGCCTGTAGGTACGGTTATGATTGATTGTCGTTTCTTAATACATGACAGCATTTTATCATATCTGTAATTGTAAATGTTTCTTTAGAGTGACTTGATGATCTGTTATTTGTTGTAAATCCTGCGTAGCTTGCTTGCTTTCTCTGTATACAGCTTTTCTTCACTGCTGTTTGTGCAAGATATTGGGCCTGAGACCACGCCAGCTAATACGGAAGCCAGTGCAGTTTCTTTGACGAGACTTGGAGTGCATTCATGCAGAATTTTATTTACGTTGCTGCCGTGCCACTCAGCTTCACCTTGTGCGGTCACCTTCCGACGTGTTTTGTGCCACATTCATGTCCAGGAATTCGGTACATCGACAACTAGCGCCATCTATTGTGTTGGCTGCTAAGTGGCAGCGTCACTCAATGGGAACCGACCTTTAAACATTTATTGTAGTGTAACGCTTCAATATACGCTTAAATCATTTCGTCCATATAATCTGGGAGTCATTATGCCATAGCGCGAGAAGTTTTGCTTTATCCCATTAACTTCCTGGGTTAATGGGATAAATGGGAGAGCCACTTTTATGTGCTATGTGAAACTCCATAGGAGATAATTTAAAAATTTATCTAAAAACAATGCGCCCTCACCTGCTTAAATCACTGAAGTGACCCAATCTCGATGATTCAATATTCGTACCTGTGAAGTTTGGCGGATGTCGG
The DNA here is from genome assembly GCF_013339695.2 of Rhipicephalus sanguineus. Taxonomy (NCBI): domain Eukaryota; kingdom Metazoa; phylum Arthropoda; class Arachnida; order Ixodida; family Ixodidae; genus Rhipicephalus; species Rhipicephalus sanguineus. The sequence continues at coordinate 31,437 of NW_023615350.1, forward strand.
CGAAGTTTCTGAGGTTCGACGGGAACTTTTGTCTAAGGTGCATTGCAGCGAAACCACCTTATAGGGGTGCATACGCTTCATAGTGTTTACGGTTGCCCTAAAACAGGTGAAAATGTCAGTGTTTTTATATAAGCTTGTTTTTCTTGAAGCTGCTAAAGATATGGAGGGCATGAATATTGTGGAGGTCTTAAGTTGATAATTAGCAATGAGAAGTCTTAGGTTAAGTAGAGCAGATGGTCAAAAATGAGAATAGCTCCTCGTAATTCAAAGTAAGTAAGAATTGACAAGATATATTGATACGGATACGAATTTTGCTCCACTGGGTGTAAGTAATCAAGGGTACTAATGAATTTAACAATTTACTTAAAACTTATTGGTGGAAGCGGTTAGTATAGAAGGACATGTATATTATATATATATATATATATATATATTTAGATATAGCATTGCAATGCACGCCATTAATATTAGATGCCTGTCGCATGCAAGTAACTAGCAGTAGATACTGTTATAGCTAATTAGTAATCAAAGGTATAAGAGATATGGTAATTGTACTCTGTCATTATTAATACTTACACTTTGAGGTAAATAGAAAAGGAGTAAATAAGAATCAAATAATCGGAGGATTGCGTTGTAATGTATCACATGGAAGTGGAGACGAAGAGGATCAAAGATATAAGAATCTTATGTTGCTAATTAGTGATTAGGGGTCTTTTAGCTTAATTACTATGGAAAATTAACAGAGTTGACAATGACCCCCAAGAATTCACACTGAGTGAGATTTACTCAGCAACATTATGCACATTTGCACCCTGACCATATAAGTATTCACTTGTAATGAATTCACCAATTTTCAGGTTATAATAGAAATCTTTCAGTATAGAAGGATACGTACATGATATATGTAGGGTACTCAATGTATGAAATTACGATCCAAGATAGATAGTAACATGCAATTATCTTTAGTGATAGTTATCGATAATTAGTAATCAGGGATAATTTGGGGGAAAATCTTTGAAACCTAGCAATTAAAGGTATCAAATAAAAGATATGCCAGAGATGACGATTATAGTTTATTAGTGATCGTTGTAGGCAGTTGCCAAGTGCGGGTATATGGTCAATAAATTAATAAGACGATAACATTGTAATGCATCAAATGAAAGCATATAGGAAGAGGCTGAATACATTTAGAATGTTTGCTAATTGGCATTTAGGGGCTCTGCAGCGTAATTAATATTAATATTTTTTACAGCAAAGTTATGCCCACGCTTTGTACTACTCGCGATGTAGACAAAATACAATCATCATTATGCCGGCGCACTCAGCATAGTTGTGCCTAGTTAAGCCATGTTAATCATAGCCAATTGTAATTAAGTTTAGTCGAGCAAGGTGAAAACTAATTAGCCAAGCATAATACAGCCAGACGGCTAATTAGCCCTAATTAAGCCGAGTTGAGATTCTAGTGTGCGTAGTCATGCCGAGCTCGGCAAAAGATGCCGAGCGATACCGATATATTAATTATGAATGATCCTAATTAGTGTTAATTGCGTTCATTAGCTCATTATGTCTAGACTGACTCGTCGTGAAAGCTCGTCGAGATGAAGCCTCGAGTATGTAGATTATACTAATTAAGCTCATTAGCGTAATTAAGCTAATTAAGATATAGTTAACGCTAGCTTGACTAGGGATGCAAGTTAAGCTAGACCAAGTTCCAAATGTGCAAATTAGACATATTACGCTATTCCAATTAATCTGATTAAGCTAATTAACCTATTTGGTGTTGTGACTGCCGAGCGATACCCAATCGAACCCGATCAACACCTAGTCTATACTCGTGATTACCCATGTGACCCCGTGAACACTTCGTGCATCGGTGTGTGAATGCACGTGTGTCTAGTCAAGCCAGGGCCAGCCAAGTGCCGACCAGCTCTGCTCTAGCCCAGGTTTGCGCGGCTCAGTGCAAGCTGCGCAAATTTTTTAAATTAGGTCAGCTAAGCAGAATTCACGGTAAGAATATCTTACTAATATTGATCTACATTCGCACCTTGGTACACAGTGCATTACTAATGAATGGTGACAATGAATTCAACATATGTTCAATTCAGGGGTGAAAGCTGTCAGTGTAGGACATCAGTAAAATAGATAGATAGTATCTAATCTATGCAGCTGTAGATCTCAATCTAGGCAGTTACAGTACAATGGTGGGAAGTAGTGGAATATCATTCGTTATTAGCAGTCATAAATATCATTAATTCGTAATCAATTATAATTATTCGTTTAATACAGATGCCATCTATCACCGACAAGTGTCAGGAGAAACGTTTACGAGAGATGACGATTTAAAGGAGTACTGCGTTGAAAACGGCGCGAAAATTGGACGAAGGCTAAGGAAAAAACAGCACAAACGCTCACACAATGATGAGTTATGCAAAACACTAGGTGCAAAAGAGCCTGATGTAAGAGAAACAAATTGCAGAAGGGTGTCTTCAAGGGCTGTTGCTACATGTTACTGCACTGAAACCCGCGCGAAAACGGCACGAAGGCTAACGAACAAAGAAACAGCGCTTCTGTTGTTTGTTCCTTAGCCTTCGCCCCGTTTTTGCGCTGTTTGCAACGCAGTAACATGTACCAACTGACCCTTCAAGACACCCTTCTGCAATTTAAATAAGTAATTAAATCTGCTGATAGTTTTAGGAAATTAATAATTAAGTGCAGATATATGATAAAAATAAATTGAGGCATATGATTGCAAAGCATCGGATGATAGTCTAAAGAGACAGGGTGAATGCATTGTGATATTCTTGCTAATGAACCTTTTCAAGCAATCCCAGAAAGCCCCGCGGGAGCACTATGGGAAAAGTTTGTACATCGAGCGAGCCGGCCGTTCGGTTGCCCGCGGCTCGTTGGTGCCGTGGGAGCACGAAACGAAAGGAACGTACACGTCGCGGCTTGTTGAATATTCTTACATCGTAAAAGACTACACTTATCCAAACGCATCTGCCTGTATATCTACGCATGAAATGTGAAAGGAATAACACAGTCAGTGTAGGTATTGCCGAGCGTAAGTAGGCTACTTACGCTCGGCAACGAGCGTAAGTAGGCTAATAACGAACATACCGCTTAACTGCTACGTCCGATATAATATCGGACGTAGCAGTTAAGCGGTATGTGCGTTATCGCGTGCCGATGACGTCACGACGTTCTCTTGTCAATAATGTGAGCGGAACACCGAATCCATGTTTAGTGTATGAATACTTGTAAGGTACTAATGCGAATGTATCGTATTGAAATGCCATATAATTTTCCGCCTCAGCATTTGGTGTCATGAACACTTTTGCGCTTGCCCACTGCGTTTAGCCGTTATGGCCTATTTCAAAGATAGTTTCAGTGTTAGAGACTCATCTTGCGCACGACTACACATATCTACGGCAAGCATTCACCTGCTAGCAAACATGTGAAGGTACCAACCAGCGTTTCTAAAATGCAACAACTACTGTTAGTATCAACGAAGGGCGCTATAATCTTATCATTTGTTATATACACGTATATGCGGAGCGAGCGACGCGCACGCGGTCTAATCAGTCTCTCGAGTACTCTTGAATACTCTGTAAATATCACAACCTCACCTTGCGCTCTTCGACAGTGTCGATGGACGTTGATTCCAAATAGATGCGCGAATTGTATAGACTGCTCCTGGACTTCATTAGGAAGCCGCGTTGTATCGTTTTATTTAATTTTTGCTGCAGGGCAGGGGTCTCAAACACGCGGCCCGGCTCGCACGTGACTGACTTCGTCCCATCCTTTTATTGGTCATCTCTAGAACGGACGAAGCCTCAAAGGGGTCAAGAGAAAACTGCGCACAGGCAAAAACCGGACGTATGCACTAAGGGATGAGGAAGGCAAAGTCACTGTCAATATGGATAGGAAAGTTAAAATAGCTGAGGAGCTTTACAAATATCTGTAGAGTAGCCGGGACAACGAGGACGATAACGTAAGAAGTATATTAGTAGGCCAGAGGAATTGGACAACCCACCAGTAACGACATGGGAAGCAAAGAAATCCTTAGAGGGAACGCAATGAGACAATTGGCGCTGGTTAGGATCAGGTAACATCAGATCTGTTGAACGACGGTGGACAGATTGTTCTAGAAAAACTGGCCACCATGTATAGACAGTGTCTCTTATACGTACGAGAATCTTGGAATGATTTTGAAATCACCTTCATTCATAACAAAGACGACGTCAAGGGCTTGAAATATTACATGCCGATCTGCTTAGTGTCGGTTGTCTACAAGTGATTTAAAAATATATTTGCTAATACAATTAGGACCACATTAGAATTCAATCAACCAAAGGACCAAACAGGATTCCGTACAGGCTACTCGACAATAAACACATTCACACTATCGATCAAGTGATAGAGAAATGCGCGGAATATAACCAACCCCTATGTATTGCCGTCAGAGATAACGAGGAGGTATTTGATTCGGTCGAGATGGCAGCAGTCATTCAGGCACAACGGAATCAGGGCGTCGTCGAACCGTATATAAAAATACTGGAAGAAATCTTAGATTTTGGTGCACGTTAAAGAACCCTAAGGGGTCAATAATTCTGCAGCACTCCAATACGGCGTCTCACATAATCATATCGTGGTTTTGGGACATTAAACGCCACTAGTACTACTACTACTAATAACAATAATAACAATTATTATTATTAATATCATTGCTATTATTATTATTATTAGTAGTAGTAGTAGTAGCAGTAGTCGTAGTAGTAGTAGTAGTAGTAGTAGTAGTAGTAGTAGTAGTAGTAGTAGTAGTAGTAGTAGTAGTAGTAGTTGTAGTAGTAGAATTACTAAGGCGTGAAACTGGTAGAGTGTTAGTTTATGTAAATTGAATTACCACAAATGAAAGCTTGAAGCATTTATATTCAACCTGTTTTATTTTCTCCACGGTGCATCGGTTTAAACCGCACTCGTATTAAGCGTCTAGTCGGGTTCTGGATATCACAACTTGCAATCTCAATGCAAAAAAAATATATATACAGAGACCAGGAGGAGCCATTTCTTTACTTGTACACCGCCAAAATACAGACACACTGCGCTGTAGCTTTTCGGTTGCGACAGCAGCCCCAGAAGATGGTCTAGCGAATAAAGCAAGCAAGACTAGGGGAATATCATAGCCTTCTCCCTTTCTATCTCGATTTTTTTTTTATCCTGCGGCAAGAGGATGCGTAATTCCGAGGTATCCATGTGCGCATTCACATGGATACTTCCGAATTATTGATAAGCAGATGCTTGTGATGGAACATGCAGAATAATAATTTAGGCAGAACTCTGTGCGTGACACTTCCGCATTAATAATGACGCGTGTGTACGGGGTTGTTTTTCATGTATTATTTTTGTTGCCCCCAACCGGCCTACGTAAACAATAATAATTTAAGGGGCTTTACGTGCCATAACCCCATTGTTATTATCGCCAAGCCGCAGTGGGAGATTCTGTGATAGGTTTAAACACCCTGGGGTCTAGAACGTGCATGTAACAGACCTAAGTAAGCATGTGTTCTTGCATTTCGTCCCCGCCGGAATACGACCGCCGTGGCAGGGAGTAGAACACGCGACCTCGCTACTCAGCAGCGCCACACTTTATCAGCCAATTGCTTCCACGGCGTTGGCGGCGTCAACAAAAAATCATCTCGTGATGACACCACGACGGGACGTTATTATGACGTCACACATTCCCAAAATCACGTAATTATGACGGCATGATGACGTCACATGACGTGACTTCATCACATGACATTGTCGCATTGCACTGCCTCTGTGATCGGTTGGCCAATCACGGAGGCCGTGCAAAACCACGTTAGGTGGAGAAAGCTTTTGCACGGGGGTGGGGCAGAACAGACACATCGAATGACGACAAGAAGAAAGCTTTCACCTTCGAGTCGACTTAGTCTAATGCATAAGGGGCCCATTTCGTTTTTTTTTCTACGAATGATAGGCCTTAGTCTACGAGAAGTACTTCTCGCAAACGTAGTCACGAGGCGTGTGCTTTCGATCTTTCCTTGGTATGGCACGAGCCCACGCTTCCAAGCTCACCGGGTCACTAGGAGCTTTGAAAGTCAAAAGCCATACAACACTGCCGCCTTAATTAATGATATTACTTAGCACCCTCTAGTGTTTATCGGCATTACTGTATGATTGAGACGATGGCAATGAGTGATGCGAGGAAACCGAAGAATTTCATCATGTAAGATTTCTGACAAATTCGGTCCGTCGATTAGCAGGCGAATATTGTGTCTACTAAGTATGAAAATATTCAAAAAGTAGGCCATGCCTCCATGAGGGGGGTCACACTTTCTGCGAGATGTGAGTCGCGCACTGCAGCACACTGATTTCAGCGTCACTGACTGCAGCACGTGGCTTCAGTTAAGCTCCCTTTGCGAGAAGCTCAATGCGGCCACTCTAGAAGCGCCACGAACCAACACAGAAAAAAAGTGGGGCTCATCACGTAAGAAAAACAGAGTATGTACATTGCCTACGGTACGTAACGGAATGCAGGGAAAGAACTCCGCTTGCAGACTTGCAGACCATCGCCGTGGCATAGGTAAGGCCTGCGTTAATAATATCTGGGGTTTAACTTCCCGAAATCACGATATGATTATGAGAGACGCCGTAGTGGAGTGCTCTGGAAATCTTGACCATCCGGTGTTCTTTAACGTGCACTAACATCGCACAGTACACGGGCCCCTAGCATTTCGCATTCATCGAAATGCGACCGCCGCGGCCAGGATCGAACTAGCGACCTTCCGGTTAGCAGCCGAGCAGCATAATTACTGCTCCACCGAGGCGGACAAGGCCTGCGTTGACAGCAATGTTTACCTTCTGGCAGCACGGTAACAGGGCAGTTCAATGCCTTGCAACTGTTATAATAGTGGGCACACCCCACTATTGCCGCTATTGTAAGAGTTGCACACACACTAGCAATGTGTATATATGTGTGCTTCTTTTCGTTTTCTGTCCCCTCTCGGCGCGCTTTTTCACGCTCAACGGTGAACTAATTGACCAAAAAAAAAAGAAATATATTCGTGGGAGGTTGCTCAGCTTGCCTTTAACAACTTTCAGTGTAATCCGCTATTTGAAAAACATCGCCGCGTGAGGTGCTACGCTGTCTATCGATAAACAAACGCACGACCCAGCGAATAAAAATAAAACGGCTTTTCAAAAACCTTCCAGGTCCCTTGCTCACATAAGCAAAAGATTTCCACTCGTAATGAAAATATTAAATGGGTCCTGACGAGATACTTTTTAACGAACTTTGCCATGTAAAAATAGAAGCAAGCTATTTTGTCCAGAATAAAACTGGCCGCAAGAACCGGGTTTCAAGCCGCTACCTCCTGCAATTCTACAGGCTAGCATAATATAATAATTGTTGGGGTTTAGCCTCCCAAAACCCCGATATGATTATGAGAGACGCCGTAGTGGAGGGCTCCGGAAATTTCGACCACCTGGGGTTCTTTAACATACACCTAAATCTAAGTACACGGGCCTCTAGCGTTCTCGTCTCCATCGAAAATTATGGCCGCCGCGGCCGGTATTCGATCCCGCGACCTGCGGGTCAGCAGTCGAGCACCTTATTCGCTAGACCACCCTGAAGGGTTGCAGATCAGCATAGGCAGTCAAACAACAAGGCGGGTTTCACGATACTTTGTATCAGTCTAATCTGTTTCATCCCTCTTTCACCAACACTTAGCGGAGAGGAAAACGCGGCCTGGGTAGCATGTCATGAGCATAATGAAGTCGGTGGTTTCCGGCGTCTTTAGTTATGTTATTTAAGAACTAAAAAGCGCTGTTGAAACTAAGGTGACTTTCTTAAAATGATTCTTTTTAAGAAGATAATTGAACAATATTGTGCTTGCAAAGGTATTGTTGCTTTACCTCTGCTGGTAATTGAGCTTTAAAGAAAAATGTCTGTGGGCAGCGAATATAACACGACAAGACGTCTTGTAAAAGCGCAAAATATTGAATTCATAAATTGAGGCCAACTGAAATTAGGGACGGCAAGCCTCTGTCTACACATTTGGAAACCCGCGATCGTCATCACCGCCTCCCAAGCTTGTAATATTTTCTGGAAGTTAGCTTTTTTCACACTACAAAAACAGCAGTGCTAAAGGACGTTTTTGCTTTAAAACTTTTAAGAAACCCGTGGGAGCCAACAACAATATAATCGGACGAAATATATTGAAGAGGCAGGGGATGAGAAGGGCAGTACGCTCTTTCGAGAGTTGGTCGTTATCAGGCACAGCCAAACGACTTGTATATGCCCCCTTTCGTTGCAACAGAACTGCTGAGTCGCGGTCGAGCAGACCAAGCCTTTCGTGGCACGCGCTGCGGTTATCACTCGTCGATTTAGGTTCGCGCTCGCTGGTTGTAGCGGATATCGTCCTCGTGCTTTTTTTATGTATTATGTTTTTCTCGATTCGCGCGACCACGGCAAGCGTCATCGCGCGAATTTTGAACGTTGAAAGTCCGTACGCCACGTGGTGTGAAAGATGGTGAACTGAAAGCGATGTCCCGAATTCCTGGGTATGTGGTTGTGCTTCATTCATTAATAAAGCCAATTTGACAACCTCATGGGATAATTTATTGTTGCTGAGAAGCGCGATTATTTATTTGCGCGCCATCCGCTAAACGTCATTTATGTAATACAGTATACGTGTTGATCCCCTGCGTACGTCTTCAAATTTATTATAAACCGATGTCTTTTATATCAAAATTGGATATGTATGGTGTGCTGAAGTAGCCAATAATTCACGCGGCATATATGAGCGACCGCAACAACTTGATGCGGTCCGCAATAAACGCGAGTAAACTCAGCGTCGAAAATTTATATATGCAACAGTGAGGACATGCGTGGGTGAACAGGTATGTACGTATGTTAGTGATCTTGCTTGATTGTTTGGTCACTTGCTCGACGACTGACATAGGAAGTGGGAGAAAAACAGGAAAGTGCTCTTGCGGGAGCTCTTTCAGTCCCTTCAATCTCTATCTTCCTATGGTAGCTGTCAGGATGCCGACCAAACATGCTGCAAGGCAGTTCTATTAGTTTATTTTGTATTTCGAAAGTCCAAAATTTCGAAAACGGCGAAAAAACAAGAACGTCTATAAAACGTCTTATCTTGGTCTTTTCAAAACGTCTTTTAAAGACGTCAACTAGCAGGACATTAGCACAGATATTAGACGTCGAAAAGACGTCTACGGCTGCGGGAATGTCTTGACCAAGACGTCTATTAGCCCTTTTTGTAGCCGTTCAAGACGTCTTTTAGACGGCAAATAGCTTCTTTTGTGTTACGTGGGAGGGAGCAGTCCACACTAGGCGCGCTTCAGCCGTACCCACGTAACACAAAAGAAGCTATTTGACGTCTAAAAGACGTCTTGAACGGCTACCAAAAAGGGCTAATAAACGTCTTGGTCAAGACATTGCCGTAGCCGCAGACGTCTATCCGACGTCTAATAGCTGTGCTAATGTCCCGCTAGTTGACGTCTTTAGAAGACATTTTGAAAAGACCAAGATAAGATGTTTTATAGACGTTCTTGTTTTTTCGCCGTTTTCGAAATTTTGGACTTTCGAAATATAAAATAAACTAATATAACTGTCTTTGCAGCATGTTTGGTCGGCAGCCTGACGGCTACCATAGGAAGATAGAGATTGAAGGGACCGAAAGAGCTCCCGCAAGAGCACTTTCCTGTTTTAGATGCGAAGTATCTTAAGGTCGAGCTCAATCCGGCGGTGGTGGTGGTGGTGGTGTGCGGCGTGACCACCCTTACTGCGCATGCGTATACCCTCTCCACACACCTCCTCTCCACTCCCCTTCACCACTCCCCCTGTCCTCTACCCCTCTCCCCTTTCCCCTCTCCACTCCCCCTCTCCCCTTTCCCTCTCCACTTTCCCTCCCCCCTTCCCCTCCCCACTTTCCCTCACCCCTCCTCCTCCTCTCTCCCCTCCCCCTCTCCACTCTTCCTCTGAAACGCGGGCTAGACATGTCGAAATTCTCTCCTGCAAAACGCCGCGATGAGCTCGAGCGCATGCGTGTCCCCTCCCCTTCTCTCTCCTCTCCTACGCTACCCCCCTCTCGCCCGCCTGTCGACCGCGTTCCCCGCTCGCCCTGTGAGAATTAACGGCCAGGCTAGATGGAAGATACGACTCGCGTAGCGTCCCTCTTCGCGTTCCACGACGCGAGGTCGGTAGCATGCCCAACGAACGCCAACGGAACGCGATCGTGCAAGTGCTCCGGCTTCGCATCGCCTCATGGTCCCCTTTAGCGGGAGATGGTGTAATTTTTTCTCCCACTTCCTATGTCAGTCGTCGAGCAAGTGACCAAACAATCAAGCAAGATCACTAACATACGTACATACCTGTTCACCCACGCATGTCCTCGCTGTTGCATATATAAATTTTCGACGCTAAGTTTACTCGCGTTTATTGCGGACCGAATCAAGTTGTTGCGGTCACTCATATATGCCGCGTGAATTATTGTCTACTTCAGCACACCATACATATCCAATTTTCATAGAAAAGACATCGGTTTATAATAAATTTGAACACGTACGCAGGGGATCAAAACGTATACTGTACTACATAAATGACGTTTAGCGGATGGCGCGCAAATAAATAATCGCGCTTCTCAGCAACAATAAGTTATCCCATGATGTTGTCAAATCGGCTTTATTAATGAATAAAGCTCAACCAAATGTGGCACAAAACACGTCGGAAGGTAACCGCACAAGGTGAAGCTGAGTGGCACGACAGCAACGTAAATAAAATTCGGCATGAATGCACTCCAAGTCTCGTCAAAGAAACTGCACTGGCTTCCTCATTAGCTGGAGTGGTCTCAGGCCCAATATCTTGCACAAACAGCAGTGAAGAAAAGCTGCACACAGAGAAAGCAAGTAAGCTACGCAGGATTTACAACAAATAACAGATCATCAAGTCACTCTAAAGAAACATTTCCAATTACAGATATCATAAAATGCTGTCATGTATTAAGAAACGACAATCAGTCATAACCGCACCTACAGGCGAGGCGCCTACGGTAGAAGCTTTGCACTTTGTCAGCGACAGGCCGGCATAGTTGTAAGCATGCTTGCTTAAACTATATCGGCCTGTCACTAGCGTGCGTGCGTGGAGCCACGAGCTGTAACGCGCAAAATAAAATAGGGCGAGTCAGTCTGGCTTACGATTCGCACCGGCGCGTATACTATAGTTTCGCGTTCGACCACGCGGTTCAACCTAGCAAAGAACTGTACACATTTTAATCACAGTTCTAAAACCTTTCAGTGAAAACGACGAAAAGTCAGGCACACTTACCGAAAAAAAGCACTCTATCCGAACGTGCACACGTTCTTAGCTGTTTGTCTGGCTGCAACGAAGGTGGTGAGCAGAACAATAGCTTCTTGAAACGAACGTACCGACGAACGTACCGTCGCAAAAAGCACAGTAAAGCTTGTTTCACCAAACACTGATGGAAAATATGTGACAGACAGTATGATCACCGTTACTTGATGCCAAACAGCCCGTAATCCGTTCATCCGTTCACAAACAAAAGCTGACAACGCTACACAAAACGCAAATGACCACCGGCCGTCGCCTAGCTCTGCTGCCGATCGAGATCGAGCCGCCGCGAACTGGCGCCTGGGGCCTGGCGGCTGGCGCGAACCAGTGGAGGAAGAGGGGAAAGGGGGACGAAGGAACAAGTATTCTGAAACAAGCCTCACCCTTCACTTGACCGAGCTGAGCACAGCGTCACCATTCAACAGAAAAGACACAACGGTTCTCACAAAATGATCCCGCCTATTGCTCAATATTTAGTGAACATTCCTGCCAATAGGTGTGTTTGCCATCAACATTGAGTCAAGGTGGAGCGCTCAGTGAAAAGATGTTCTTGAATGCAGGGATAAACATGCGCGCTTCGACAACACCCGCTTCGAGCCTCTGACTGCGTAGCACCAGCAGCATCAGTAGCATGCTTGCCTGGCTTGCCTGCGTTTGCTTCTGTTGTCGTTCGCTGTTGCGCGAGCGTTGCGCGGCCTTAGCCGCCTTGGCTTGAAAAGAGTATACTTACCAAACTGCTGATGGAAACCCGCATTGCGGAGCGAAACCAATTATTTTGAGGGCTTTGTTTTCTGCGTCTCTTCTTTCACTAAAGCGACAGTCACCGCTCTTTAGACATGCTGTTTTGGCGTTGCGCTCGTGGACAAAACATTTGAAGAATCATTTTAGATAGTCGTTGCGCGCGCACTTTCCCCCAGAATGTCTAAAATGTCTCAAAGTAGACGTTGTGGACTTGTTTGGCAGAATACACTCTGGCTATGTCGTAGCTGTTGAAAACGGTAATAAACAGTACGCAGGCATATTTGAGAGGCAAGTGCTTTATTTTGCAAAAATGTCTATTCTTGGTCTTCTCGTAAACCAAGACGTCTATAGCCGTCCGTAGCCGTTTCGAGACGTCTTTTAGAGGTTTTGTGTTACATGGGTAGCCGCCAGGCGGCGACTCCGCTCGATCTCGCGGCCAATTCGCGGCGAGATCGACCTATAGGTGGCAGTACCGTCACCCCGCTAGTGTGGATACTGGTTTCGTGTGGTGTGTGTAGAAGTGCACGGGGCTTCTGTTTTAACACTGTGATTTTGTGTTCCGTACCCGCAGAAAACTCTTCGTTATCGAGGGTGAGGTTTTGTTCGGTGCCACAATGCCGCACATACTACACAGAGCCAGGGATAAGCTTCCATTTTTATCCCACCGACGCAGAACTACAGTGTACTGTAGCAGAACGTCGCCGACTATGGCTCGTTAGGCTTCGTAATGGCAGGACGCCTTCCAATTACGCGATGGTGTGCAGCAAGCACTTCGACGACGGTGCATTCGCATTCGCAGACGAGAAATAATGGTGAGTAGTCAGCGATAACTTCGTTAATGTGTGCATTTATATGCTTGTTGCTGCTGTGCACTACGAGCGTGAAGACGGTCGCAGTAAGCGAACGCTCGGGGAAGCTTCCCTGTGCTTTGATTTTCCTACACTTCCGCAGGAAAATTAAGCGAGAATCAATCGAAAAAGAAGAAAATTAATTCATGGAATTTATTCTTTGTCATTCATGTACCGTCTGCGCTGTGAATGCAAAGTTTGTTCGCGCTTTGAGTCTGTTTAAAGGAGAATCCCCGAGCCCTTTTGTAGTTAGCGCATGTTTCATTGTGTTTACACGGCCGCGAGAACAGTTCTCAGTATTCCGCAGGGCAAGTACGTGCACCGAAACGCGGCAAGTATGTATGCATGATCTGGTGCATTGTAAAGGGTATCGTTTTATGCGCCCTCACACGCCACGTAAGCGATGCAAATGCGCGAGCGAGTTTATCGCCACTGCTTGTCTTGATGAATATATTTTTCTCGCTCGCTCTCCTTTTTTAAGGGTTTTCGCGGAAGAGATTGAGGCCTGACGCACTTCCGACACTGAACTTGCCACAGCGCAAATTTGACAGGCATAAGCTACCTCGCAAGTACACGGGTGTCTTTGTATACATTTCGCCACAAATTATAATTCGCAAGGCAACTCAGTTTAGCGATTTCCGTGTCATTCCATTTTCTGTTCTGTTTAGGGGACAATTTAAGTACCGAAGTGTCAGACGTGACTTGACAGAAATATTTCTCTGCAGTGGGACCAGGACCGTACACAACTAAAGCTCGTCGCGTAACCTATAAACGACAGTCCCGAAGTTACACACCTAACCACAACGCGCAAGTGCATGAGAGTCCTTTTTTTTAACCACCGAGCCGCTAAAAGGCTATATTCACATGGGATTTAATACTTCTCATCTTTAGGACAACGCCAAGTGCACTTTGCAGTGCGCTTGAACCACAGAGCGGCACCTACACTGATATGACTCTCGTGAACGGACGGTACGACGACCACACACAGCACTCTCGACAAGTGCACTCACTGATCTTATTACAGTACATATACAGCCGATCAAGGCCAAATGCTTCTTTACATGTCGTTAGGCATACGTACGAGCGGTTAAAGTTGCACCAACGCAACGGAACAAACCGCCTTTTGAGGCCCTGCATGACGTACGCGCACATGCAAACACAACGCGGCTAGCAGACGGCGCGTGGAGCAATCCACACTAGGCGCGCTTCAGCCAGTAGCCGCCAGGCGGCGACTCCGCTCGATCTCGCGGCCAATAGTATTGGCCGGTATTGGCCGCGATGAGTTACGCAGTCGCCCTCTATCGGACGCCTCGATTGCGTGCTAGGTAGGATACCGCCGGCGCGCTCCCCATAGGATTTGCTGTCGGCGCTCTGCAAAAACACCTCGCCGAAGCCCTCCAGGGCATTTCTGTAAGTACTTTCGAAAGGAACTGTGTTCTTTACTGTCAAAATAATCATTTTCGACGAACTGAAAGCACAAGATAGTCTACAGTCGCTGTCTCTTTGCAGAAAACCGAGCACCCGCTTCACGCGGTCACCGCGTTGGAGACCACTGAACCGGTTTCTTGCGTGAAAGGTAGTGCAAACTATGTGAAATATCTCGCTAGAGTAGAGTGCCTGTATAACCAAACGGAGCATAACAGAAAGAAGCCTCAAGCCAGCGATCGCACGGGTTCGCGACGACTGAAGGTGCCTCTGCATGTATGAGCGTCTGCATGTATGTTCGTACTGATGGTTTCGCTTTTGCTACGAGCGCGTTTTGGCACCGCGCTGTGAACTTTAGGCCGCAAAATATGAGATTCTTTTGGTCTAAATTCGTGTACGTTTCAATGTCATTTGACAAGTTGTCTCGCACTGCGTATTTATCGGTCTTCTCAGCGGGCAAATGCCGCTGCTTCTGTTTCTTTATTCAGTGCATTCGTTTTGTTTGGTGCTCACACAAAACGTGAGAAAATGCGACGACTTTTTTAATGCTGCTTAATTATCGATCCCTTTGCATTCCAGTGAACTTGCCGCTCTCTGTCATCAACAAATTGATTGACCAAAGCTTCACCACTTCGAGATTGCTGGTGGAAGGAGAAGCAGTCTACGAGACCGAGCATGTAGTAGCATGCAACGTCAAGGAAAAGAAAGAAAATATAGCAACGTTTGCCGGACTTGCTCTGCAAACGTCGGCTGTGACCTAGGACCCACATGAACTTGAAATATAGGTGAATAAAATAGAAGTTATTGCAGCAACCAGCAGCCGCAAAACAAGATAGTAATTATTTGGCGAGTACCCCAGCAATTTTGGCAGCAGTGTCTTGTCTAAAGCCAACGTGGTGGCATCTTTCCCACGTAAATAAATGAGGCTCCAAGAAAATACATGGGGTCGGAGAGGCACAACGTGAGTTTGAGAGTGGCACAAATAAATTTGGGCTTTTTAGCACATTGTGTTTGCGTCAGGGGAACGCAAGCTCGACTGAAAAAATGTTATTGCCAACATAAATGGAGCACACGGCCGCAGCATTTGACTCGCTAGTCCACCAGCAAACGTCGCGTAGCTTATGAAGGCGAAAGCCTTAGATGCCTCTTCAACGGGAAGATTGACCGTCGGCGGCGTCAAGACGAGTGACGCAAAAAATAATCGTCACGTGAGGACGTCACCATATGACGTCATCATGACGTCACAGATCTCCTAAATTTGTAACTTCATTATGAAATCACCATGACGTGACATAACGTGATGTCACATGATGACGTATTCACACTATCCCTTTGCATTGCCTCTGTGATCAGTGGGCCGATCACGGAGGCAATTCAAAACTTATGTAGCTTATGAAGCAATGCAAAACTCGTGTAGCTTATGAAGGCGAAAGCCCTAGATGCCTCATCAAATAGGAAGATTGCCCGTCAGCGTCCCGCGTCGGCGGCGTGAACACAGGTGATGCAAAAAAATAATCGTCACGTGATGGTGTCACCATATGACGTCATCATGACTTCACAGATCGCCAAAATATATGCGTCATTATGACGTCACATGACGTACTCACACGTCATGGTCGCTTTGCATTGCCTCCGTGATCGGTCACGGAGACCGTGCAAAACCGCGTTAGGTGCTGAACACTTTTGGAGGGGGGCGCGGGAGAATCAGTACAACTACTGACAAGAAGATGGCTTTCGCCTTCTGGTCATCTTTAGCGAATGCATAAGGGACCCTGTGCGTTTGTTAAATCAACGTATCTAAACAATGACTTGCGCATCTGCAGCCGATTTTGTTTACGCTGAGCACGGGGCCGACGATCAAGAGGTCGCACGGGAGGGTTCTGAGATGGCATCGCACGTGGTAAAAGGTAGCGCCTTTTCTATACTGTGGCAGATAAGCATCATTTGCCGGCGGGAAGCGCGCGCGAGCCATCCTGCAGTGCGCGCTGTCTGCTACTCACCGACCATCGCAGGCCCGACGCAGTACCGAAAGTCTTCGTCCCGGAAGTGCTTGTTGCACACAAGACTCGTAGCCAATGCCTACATGCCGGTTCTTAGCTTTACAACCCATGCTTCACGCAGTTTCTTGTCCCGCGGTTACCGCTGCAGGCTGACACTGGGTTCCGTTGCATAAGCGTGGCACTGCGGCACCGAGCGGTAGAGCCCCATGTTCGTCGCCTTCGGAGGCAGCCACTCTATTACAATGGTTTCAATTGAGTAGAAAAAGAAAAGAAACTTCCGAATATGAACTGACCGCAGTGTATGTGGGACTTGAAACTCGTTTTCAAAGCACGCGGCAGTGCTCCACAAGCAGCCGACGCGGCCGCTGAGACCACGTGATCCTGCCAGGTACGTCACGCCGACGCTGGTGCCGGCGTTTCCAGTGGTGGGCCTCGAGGCCATATATGCCTCCTTGATATAGGTAGAGGTGTGCGCCGCCGCGCCGCGCCGCCGCCGCCGGCTGGGCCCGTATTCTCAAACGATCGCAAAGGCGATAGTATCGCGTTTGGTGACGTAGAATCTGATGCGTTCAATAACTGAAGAAACACTTGTCTGTGACGTCACTGTTGCACTGGCCGTTGGTGTTACGAATGTCTCACAACACAGGAGCGAGTGTACCGTACGAGCGCAGAGCGACCCGAGTGCGGCGTTTTCGAGCGTGTGCTGGCCTCTACGCAGTGGCCAGGCTTTGCTGTGGCTACTTGAAATACAGGACGTGTTGAAAGTGCTTCCAACGTTTTTTTGCGCGATTGTTTAATGCACAGTATAATATTTAAAGAATGCAACTTTGCGTGAAATGTATTTTCGTTGAGAGTTTAACATGGCTTACTCGGAGAGTTCAGCTGTAGTGTGCCGCCGCAGCGATATCGTCTCAACGTCTCAGCATGTTGCCGGCTCGCGATGAGCCACGCGAGCGACGCACTGTTAATGTTCCTGGGACGTTCAAACCACGAAAAAAACAGGCGCTGGCAAAGAACGAGTACTGATAACACGCCAAGGTAATGCTCGCTGAAAGCTTCAGCGCAAAAAATGCTGCGTACATCCACCGAGGATTGAATGCTAGAAGCTACCGCCTACGTCACTGAAATGCTAGTCTTCACCATCAACCGACGGTGATAAGGTGTGTTCGTTTATTCCATGCATTGCGGGAGCGCCGTAGAGCACCGTCGCGTTGACGGAAGTACTAGATGACGCCCTGACTTTTCCTGTTTTGGTCAACAGCCAATCAGCGCGCACCAAAGGCGATACTTTTGCGATTGTCGCCTTTTGAGAATACGGCCCCTGCTTTTGGTCACGCCGCTCGCGCCGCCGCCGAAGTCCCAAGAGAGATCACGCCGCCACCGCCGCCGCGCAATAATTGCGGCGCGCCGCCGTTAGTCTTTTCTTTTAATTTGAATGGGGAATCTGGAAATAAAATACAGCACTTCGCCGGAGGAGCATTTTCTCGATGTGTCCATGTAATGAACAGCTCCATTTCAGCGGCCGCTGAATAGCAGGAGCGCGGCGAGAAGCGCGCTCCCTGTTTCCGGTTCTTGTTCTGCGGCGCCATCATGACATCACGATGCTTTCAAACACTCTTGACACAAATGATAGGGACCGAATGTGCTTCAATGCAATGAACGCAGCCCTCAGAGATCCGATTTTCGGTGCTCATGTCTTTTGATTATGTTAGCCATCGATTTAGGTTTAATGCGGCCGCTCGTCTAACGCAGCTGTAAGGTCGGTACGCATTCCCTGCATCGTTCTCAATCATCTGAGACACATTCATATGCAAATTCAGACTTGAAAAGTTCCCGTTTCTGTGCATTTCGTCCACTCTCTTCTTACGTTAGGAGTGTGTTGGCGGGTGCGGTGCGGCGACGCGGTCAAGAGCGAGGTGACCTCACGGCTCACCGCTTTTTCGAATCACTGAATGCGCTCTGCCGAAATGGAGTGTGGACATCTCCTTTTAAATGCGAAGCATTTCTTAGCGAACCTCAGGCACTTTGGGCGTTTCTATCTACGTATCTATCTATCTATCTATCTATCTATCTAGCCGCCTACGTCTGGGCGCTCTCCTGGTCGTCTCCATAACCTGTAACTTACCAAAATTGGCGCAGCAGGGGATCAGTGTATGACGAACACCATTCACTGGTCATGACATAAATAACACAAAATACCTGTCGCGTACGTCATGAAACCCTTTATCTCAGTCACGTGTGGCACATACCCGCATACCAGAGTTCATGTTATGCGGGTATGTGCCACAGGTGATAGAAAGTCTCAATCAACACAGTAACCGCGAACAGACACTTTGATACGCAAGGAAAGTGATAACATTAATAATTGTTGGGGTTTTGTGTCCCAAAACCACGATATGATTATGAAAGACGCCGTAGCAAAGAGCTCCGGAAATTTCGACCATCTGGTATTTTTTAACGTGCACCGGGATCGCACAGTACACGGGCATCTAGCATTTTTCCATCATCGAAGTGCGACCGCCGCGGCCGGGATCGAACCCCCGACCTTCGGGTCAGCAGCCGAGCACCGTAACCGCTACACCACCGCGCCGGACGCAAGCGAAGTGAGGAATCTGAAGACATTACACTCCTGGAAGACGCTCAACTACCATGCACTCGTTCACGTGGTCCGCAACGTGGACCACGTTGATTAAGCAAAAACCGTTGTCAATGCTTCCTACAATGAATCTGCCGAGAGAACCAGGCGTCTCATCATTACCAGTGACTTCAACATTGATTTATCAAGACCCAACAACGCCTGGTCTTTATACTGCATGAACGACGGCTTGAATGTGGACAGGGCATCGAGAAACGTCGCTGCCACGTCCAGGAGAGGAGGCATCATAGATCATTTCACTGTAAGATGCACCCAGGATTTCCACCAGCTGTGCTATACCTCGCACTTCACTACACTTAGACCCACCGCAGCCGCGATCACAAACGGATCCGATTAACAAGTCCGGTCCAGCTCCTGGGGCTCACTGATCACGGTGATAATGACCTTGTTCAAGAACTGTCAAGAACCCCTTGTACACATACACACGGGTTCGTGAAACGTGCGTGCGTGTCCGTCATAACGGACAAGTATAAGCATAACAACTGTAATTGTGACTAACGTACGTGAAGTGCGCCTGCGCGTGCCATTTGGCTGTGCGTATATCTAGGGAAACTTTCCTGAATGAAGCCTAGTTGCGAGTAACGGCTGTCCTGTGCATCTCTGTTCCTTCTTTGTCGTGTTCGGATTCGCGCTATCCAGTATTGAAGATTATACTTGCACATTTGTCTAACGTTATTCCGTAACGTTTCGCTCAATGTGAAAAATTACGCCAGTCACCATCACGCGTACATATGCTTCGCATAACATCGATTCCCACGGTACGTGGGATCTGCCGAATTTTTGATAAACGCATCGAGAATAGCTCCCCAGAAGTTGTAGTATCTTTTAAATGCGAAGCATTTCTTAGCGAACTTTTGCGACTTTGAGCGTATCTATCTATCTATCTAGCCGCCTACGACTTTGTGCTCTCCTGGCCGTTTCGTTAATCGGATGTATACCAAAATTGGTACGGCATAACATGACCGTATCACGAACATAAATGACAGGTCAGAACACGAAAATCATGACACGGATGTCATGAACAGCATGATTTACATTCCACGGCCATGGGGCTCTTGCGGCCGTTCCGTTAATTTCATATATACCAATATTGGTACGGCGTGACAAGAGTTCATGACGAACATAATGACAAGTCCTAACGTGCAAATCATGACACGCATGTCATGTGCAGCATGATTTACATGACAAGGTCTCGGAGCGCTAGCGGCCGTTTAAATGAATGGATATATACGAAAACTGGAATGACATTTCTGTATGACGAACATAACTAACACGTGGTAACATGAAAATCATTACATGCATGTCATGTACGACATGATTTACATGCCACGCTCATGGAGCACTCGCGGCCATTTCGCGAGATTGATATACACAAAAATTGGTATTGTGCGAAGTGACTGTATGAAGAACATGAATAACCGCTGGTAACATGCAAACAATGACATGCATGTCATGATTTACATGCCACGCTCATGGTGCATTCGCAGCCGTTTCGCTTGCTTGATATACACCAAATTTGGTCTTGCGCGACGCGACTGTACGACGAACGTAAATGAGAGGTGGTAACATGAAAATCATGACATGTATGACATGAACGACATGATTTACATGCCATGCTCATGGCGCACTCGTGGCCGTTTCGCTAGACTGATATAACCAAAATTGGTATCGCGTGATGACTGTGTGAACAATGTGACTAACAGGTGGTAACGTGAAAACCATGACATGCATGTCATGTATGTCATGATTTACATGCCACGCTCATGGTGCATTCGCGGCCGTATCGCTTGCTTGATATGCACCGAAATTGGTATTGCGCGACGCGACCGTATGACAAACGTAAATGAGAGGTATATATATATCTGGAGTTTCACGTCCCAAAACCACGATATGATTATGAGAGACGCCGTAGTGGAGGGCTCCGGAAATTTCGACCATCTGGTGTTCTTTAACCTGCACCTAAATCTAGGTACACGGGCCTCTACCATTTCGCCTCCATCGAAATGTGACCGCCGCGGCCGGGATCGAACCCGCGACCTTCGGGTCAGCAGCCGAGCACCGTAACCACTATACCACCGCGGCAGACAATAAATGAGAGGTGGGAAAATGAAAATCATGATATGCATGTCATGTACGACATGATTTACATGCCACGCTCATGGAGCACTCGCGGCCGTTTCGCTAGCTTGATATAAACCAAAATTGGTATTGCGCGAAGTGACTGTATGAAGAACATGAATAACCGTGGGTAACATGAAAACAATGACATGCATGTCATGATTTACATGCCACGCTCATGGTGCATTCGCGGCCGTTTCGCTAGCTTGATATAAACCAAAATTGGTATTGCGCGACGCGAGTGTATGACGAACGTAAATGAGAATAGTAACATGAAATTCATGACATGCAAGTCATGTACGACATGATTTACATCCCATACTCGTGGCGCACTCGTGGCCGTTTCGCTAAATTGATATACACCAAAATTGGTGTTGCGTGATGTGACTGTGTGAAGAACATGTATAACAGGTGGTAACATGAAAACCATGACATGCATGTCATGTATGTCATGATTTACATGCCACGCTCATGGTGCATTAGCGGCCGTTTCACTCGTTTGATATACACCAGATACACACCGAAAATTAGTATTGCGCGATGTGACTGTATGACGAACATAAATGACAGGTCCTAATATGCGAATCATGTTATATGCATGTCATGTACGGTATGATTTACCTGACACTGTCATGGTGCGCTTCCGGCCGTTTTATTAACTGGATATATGCCAAAAAAGTGTATGGCATGACACGAGTGCGTGAACATAAATGACAGGTCATGCATTGTATATACCAGAATATACGTTTCATAATTAGCATGGTATATACCAGATTGTGCATACATGCGTGCATGGCAAACATGCGATATATGGTGAACTAAATGCCATGGCATGAATGATTTCATTTGGCTCAAAGACAAATAGAGCGATGTGTGCAGCTCTTTGCTGGCTGCTTCGCATTACATCGATTCCCACAGTGCGTGGGATCTGCCGAATTTTCTCTTCTCGAGAAATATCACGAGTATTGCCTGACTTTAACGCTGCCGTGTCCTCCAGCCTGAAAGGGCGACGACCCAACTCGCTGGATAGCATAGTGTTGGATAGTGTTGGAGTCTTGGACCTAGTACACTGTGCATAAATAAATAAAATAGATAAGTAATATATATATCTCGGTGCGTTAGTACACTTTTTCCTTTCATTCTTACTCGAGTAAATCGGTAAATAAATACACAAGTAAAGAGAATGGCAAACTTAGAATATAGCTTGTCTAGTTGGTAGGTATTCATGTTAAGAAGACATGACGTGGAAGCACGGACATAAGAGAAAAGTCAATAGAGTGAACAGCTATTTCTCACGTAGGCCACTACTCGCACTTGATTGATAGGTATAGCCTCTTGCGTGGGAGTGCGCATATAAATATTTGTGTCTACATTCGTTTCCGCCGCTGCGTGATTTTTCTATTGTTAGCGGCGTTTCTGGTGTCTTGACTACTCTGCTGTGTCCGTGTTTGTACGCCCTGTTTTTATAAAGGGCCTCTAACAGCCTCTGAAAATA
The DNA here is from genome assembly GCF_013339695.2 of Rhipicephalus sanguineus. NCBI lineage: Eukaryota > Metazoa > Arthropoda > Arachnida > Ixodida > Ixodidae > Rhipicephalus > Rhipicephalus sanguineus. The sequence continues at coordinate 54,112 of NW_023615350.1, forward strand.
CAAAAAACAACAACGAGCGCGTTATTCTCTCTTGGCGTTTCTTGTCTTCTGGTGCACTTCGTGACGCCAGAACGGTGATTCACGTGACATAATCAGAGTACATACTCTCGACAGGTCCATATACGAGAAATAACTGTTGTGAGTTGTCTCCCACTGTGCTTTGCCATCCAGCCGCCCACCAGTTCTTGCTTGTCTCGTATTACTATCGTGCGCGATTAACTGATTTCTCTCAATTTTTCTGCGTTTGCGGCCGTGCATGCAGAGATAACAGACTGTAGCCGACAAGCGCGAAATCATGATAGGCTCAACGCTTAGTGCTGACATTGTACGCGTGCTTTATGAAGAAATAAGTGGCGAGGAGATGTCCCCTGTAAGAAGGGTATTGAAGGCGAGAACGAAGTCAATGGAAAAGGCGCCGGATTATATGATTCTTCCAACGGACGCACTCTTTACAGCGGAGACGATGCAGCTTTCCAGGAAAAAGGCGAGCCTGCTTCGACGGTTTTTTGTATATTTTTTTATTGCGTTAGCAATTGTATGGACACTCAGGACAGGTTTTCACCGTCGCCGTCATATTCCGTATAAACTCTAAATCGATAACATCGCTCCGCGCATTGTATGTTCTACCCGCGAGTAAAAGCTCGCGAGCGTTGGCAAGGAACATGGCTAAAGCAGAGATGAAACGAGCTAGCCATCTCCGTCACACGGAATAACATCAATCCGCGTGCGAGGCCTGCCGTCGATTGCTCCTCAAGCAGAAGGAAACGCCCCGCCCGTCATTTGCTGGGCGAAGGAGCAGGAAGGGATGTCTGGGGAGAGGGACTGCGTAACTCTAGCAGGAACTGCGAACGTTGACTATAAGGGCGCCGTCGAGAGCGCTGGCACGCGCGCTGTTTCGGCAGACATCCCCCAGCGAACGGCTCGTATACCTCCTACGCGTTGTGAGCGCTGTGAGTGCTGTTATCTCACTGCTTCGCGCTCGGACCACTGATACGACAAACTGACCGAAGACAGCTTCTCTCTCGGGAGCGGCCGTATTGCCACACACCAGCGTTTTGTAGGGTTAAGTGAGATCGGAGCAAAAAGAGTTAGCTGCTAGCCCTCGTTCATTTAACATTACGGCGTGTACTTATCGCATTCACTGCTTCGCCCTCCCCCCCCCCCCCCCCCCCCCCCCCCCCCGCGCCGTTCACGCGCCGCCGCCGAAGGTGGAAACAGCGGCGCGACGCCGCCGGTGATATTGGGCCCGGCGCACATGTCTATACTCCTTGACTAGAGTGACCTAGAATAGGGGGAGTGTCCAAAGCGCCGCGCGAATACATGGGAGGAGCGAGGGTCTCTTGCGGTGAACTCCCGTGCCGCAGCGCTGCCGTGCCGGACACGCTAGAGTTACTGTATATGCTACCTTAAAAGGTAGCATATACAGTAACTCTAGGACACGTACAGTATTTAACTGTATTACGGCTAGGTGGCGTGAGCCGCCGCCCGATCTAAAGGGTGCAGCTATAGTACAGCCTTATCCATCCATCCATCCATCCATCCATCCATCCATCCATCCATCCATCCATCCATACATCCATCCGTGGACTTTCTCCGCGCGAGCGTCTGCTACGCGCCTGATATTTTGGCCGCTATTAGCCAAAATTGCAGGAATTTGGGCAATATTTAATACTGCGTAACTGCAACATAATACTGCAGCGACTTATCGCACAGAAAACGCGCTAGTGCGTTGTGAAACAAGGATTTTGTATATTTCCTTTCAGCTGCAGCTGAAAGGAAATATACAAAATCCCTGTTGCGGTGACAAACCATGGTTTGTCACCGCAATGGTCTACACTTACGCAGCTGTTTGAGGAACGCATTCTGCGCGCATTTCATCTTGAGAGAAGGCGCTTAATTTACTTTCATGTGGAATGGCGAACGTAGACTTGCTGCAGGAGAGACTAAAATGGAGATAACCAAGAGAACGTAGCAGATATGCTCGTAGTAAATGGCTAGCCCATACGCGTTTGCACCCTTCATATCCTTTTTTTTTTATTTCGTGCGTCCGATTTGTTTTACAAGGCTGCCTCGCGCGCTCTGCTATTTCAAGCCTTTTCATGCGAAGCCGAATGTGCCCGTCGGCGTGGCCGCGGTACCAAAAGTAAAAACTTACTCGCGTAGCTCGCGTCTCGTTTACTTGGTATACGCCAAAATTGGCATGTATATGTAGGGGCACGAATATATTCCTAACATGACCGATAGGTCATGGCATCACTAACTTGACATGCTTGCCATTTGCGTAACGACTGACAATAATAATACGGCGTGTGGCGCGCAAACCCGCTTTCTTCGGCCAGAAATAACTCTGACGATGTGTGACCTGACCATTTGTCTCCGTCAGGTGATAAAAACGTGGTGGTCACCAATATCGATGTCAACGTGTAAGACTTACCATACATTTTGAAGAACTGACCGCATAGCTAAAATGTACGCGAAAAATATACACGAAAAAAAACACGGTCCCTTATGCAACTCGCCTGAGACGACTCGAAAACGAAAGCCATCTTTTCTTTTTCGTCAGTCGATGCATTGATCATCCCTTGCCCCTCTCCGAAAGCTTTCTGCACATAACGTGGTTTCGGACTGCCCACAGGATCGAAGGCATTGCAAGCTTTCTGCACCTCACCTGCTTTTACATTGCCTCCGTGATTGGCCCCAAATCACGGAGGCAATGCGAATTGACCATATGATGTGATGTTCTCATGATATGACGTCACGTTGAGTGACGTTACGATGACGTCATAGTGCCGTCACAAATTTTGTTGATGTGTGACGTCATCACGTGATGATTTTGTGCATCACTCATGTTGGCGACGCGGGCCGCCGACGGTCAACTTTCGTGTTTAATAAGGCATCTAAGGCTTCTGCCTTAAAGAAAAACAAGACAAACCAAAGTAAACGAAATGATAACAGTGCAACATCGTGTATGCCTCACTTCATGTTACGAGCGATCGCCCGAAAACAGACGTGATTCTCAGCTCAGAGCAGCTGATTGCACGCGTCTGCGGGACAAAAGAGGCTTGCTTTACCCGTCTGGTCAAATTTATATATTTGTTAAAGAGATGCCCAGACACGCTGTTTAAGTACTCCGGAGCTTCAGCACGAAAGTGTGGTGGAAGCTGAGCTCATTAGGAAAAAGCGGGAAATTGCGGTCGGGTGCCCTGTTGGCGTGCGGTCAATTGCCGCGAAAACAATTGCATTTTATGTAACTAGTACTCGTCCACATCTTTTTGTAAAGTGTCTGAACCGCGCGAACACTAACCTCCGAGAACCGTGAAAACATCTGAAGTTGAGAATGAGTTGTTTGAAACTGTTTTCATTTAATATGGTGAAGGCTAAAGCAATGGTCGTCCTAGATGTTTAGATTATACTGCTACGTGCCATGGGCATCGTTTACTGGGAAATGGGAGTTGGACCAGGTACAGCGCACTGAATGAAGAAGCACTTACTTGCACAGCCCTTCAACGACTGTTTTCACATTGTGCAAAAGACCTGTACATGTGAAATTATGACAATAGTACCTATCCCCTATCCCAGACGCATACGCCACAGAGGGTGAGATCAGTATGGTGCAATTAGGGCAGGAAAGGTAGCTATGGCTACATGTGCAATGTTACGCTTATTTGGCTCAATATGTAACAGTTGGCATTGCTATGTGGTTTTGCCTGCACAATCACAAAAGAAAGGAACGCATGATGACGGGACAGGCGCTGCCCCGTCGTCATTAGTTCCTTTCTTTTGTGAGTGTGCTTAAGCGCTACAAAAATGTCACTTAGCAACACCAGAATATCAGCGCCACTTGCACCCGCTATCTAGAAACGCGAATCCTTTATCTGTAAGGGAAACTGAGCGATCGCTCATACTTAACAGTTGGCCATGTTTTTTTTAACACGAAAGTGTTTTTACTAGGGTCCACCAAGATTTTCATGACGTATTTCCGTGATGACGTATTTCCGTCACGGAAATACGTCAGCAAAATGAACGCCATCAAATGGCAAAGAAAAAAACTAACAAAAATTTTGTTGACAGGAGTCGAACCCATGAGCTCTCGGTCCGCGACGTTGGCTGGCGGGCGTTTAGCCCACTCAGCTACCGCCAAACACATATAACGGAGGCTACATGAACACGCCTTTTATCTTTCACACTTTCCTCTTAGAGTGCTTTTGCACGGATGGATGCTATGAGCGTCCCCTTCATAAAGGGGTGGTGACATGTGTGCCACCAGACTTGAAAAAAAAAAAAAAAAACGCGCCGTTGCTTCGACCGCCCCATTCGGCGCGTTTCAATACAAATGTAATTTCAGCAAGACTGAAAGTTAGGCTAGTTGGTGATACATAATGGGAAAAAATTGGCCGCGTATCTGCGTGCTTCGCTGCAAATGTCGTCTAAAGACGATAGAAGAGGCGCTGCGTGAGATATGGACGCCATCTGGCAATACGTCGGGAAACATGAGTGCTGTGTTGCGGGCTGGTTGTCCCGGCGCAGCGGCAGGCGAAGACCGGCAGTGACCAACGCGACCGGTGGGGACGCCGGCCAGCCCAAACGCGCTGTTTGGCGCGATGCACCGAAGGAGAAGAAACGTCCGCACTCAACGAGTACTCTCCACAAACTCTCTTACTTACACGTCGCCTGGGTAAAACAGCAATGCCAGAGCGGCGCCCCCTGTCATTCGTACAATGCAATACTGAACCGAAACCGAAACACAACATGAGCTTGTGCAGAGGGCACGGAGGAAGACAAGTTTCAGCGCAGTCGCATTTTCAGCGCACCTTAAGAAACTAGGGTTGTAACATTGTAGGGCGAGTAGGGCCAGAAGGACCGTCACGACGAAAACCTGCCTCCTCAGTCGTATTCGCCTGGAACGTTGGTGTGGCTTCGCGTTCCCTCCTCCGCTCCTGGCCTTTCCACAAAGCTACTGCCTAAGTACGAAGGCCCCTACCGCGTCCTACGTCAAGCATCCCCAGTTAACTATATGATTGAGCTGTTCAATCATCTACGGACCGCCGTCGTCGCGGCCGCGAGACTGTTCACGTCGATCGACTGAAGCCGCATTATGACCCACCAGCTGTACCTGTTCCTTAGGTCGCATGGATGGCTCCTTTTCCGCGGGGGAGTGATTTGTAACATGGTAGGGCGCAGACAAGAACGCCTGCGAAAGAAGAAGACGAAGACGGTTGTTGTTGGCGCTCGCGCTTGCTCGGCTTGGACCGCTGATCGCTTCAGCTGTGGCAATCTTTTAATAAACGCGTTACTGTCTCAACGTTAAACGCATACCATCAAGGTCTTTAAAATTGCGTATCTATGTATTTTCTATTAAAGGAACACACCACCTAATACTTACCTAATGATGTTACGCCTCAGATATGCGTAATATTTACTTTTTGATCGACAACGTTCACAGGTATGAACAGCCGTACCAGTTCAAGGTGGGTGGGCGGTAAGCAAGTGGTTCAACTTTGGCCGGTTGGCTGAATCGGGTGACGTGCCGACAAACAGAAAGACAGACAGACAGACAGAAAGACAGACCAAAATTTCTGCGTTTAAGTTCCCCAAGAAAGACTATCGTCTTTAAAAACAGCGCGCATACGAACGGGACGAAGTGTATCCTTTTCTTCGTCCCGTCCGTAGGCGCGCTGTTTTTGCCCATTAGTGTAATATCGTTTAACACACCGCGAGGTGGTGGCGTTACTTCAGCACAAGCCTTCCTCATAGCGTCCATCCATATCGAAAAATAGCTCTCCAACATATGCTCTCCAACGCTCGCCTGGCTGTCGCACCGCTTTCCCCGCCCGCCCTGTGAGAATTAGCTACTTAGTATCGAAGCTTGGGCGTGTTGGTTAGACTTTTG
>NW_023615351.1:0-10000 GCF_013339695.2 Rhipicephalus sanguineus
GGAAGGACCATGGATATTGCTCAGCCAGAGAAGAAGAAGTGGACCTCCGGGCGATCGTGGCAGAGCTTGTTCTTCTGGTCAACCCTGACTAGGCCTTACCTAGTCAGGGGGTTTAACTCCTCCTTTTGCCTTGCCTCGCGGGCAAACGCTGTATGTTTATGCCCAAATAAAGTTTACTTTTACTTTACTTTTACTAAGATCGTGCTGTTGGCCATCGAATATTTGTGGGATGAGCACGCCATGTGCCGCTCGCAGACCTCCACGGAAGGAAAGACAGTCATCGTCACGGGGGCCACCTCAGGTTTGTTTTGTTACGAGCCTTTTGAGTTGAAAACGTCGCATTCGCCTAAACATGAAAAGGTCACTTCTCAGGAGAATTGGCCACATGCGCGATTCTGCTGTGGGCGCCGTTCGTCCCTCCGGCGTTCCTATGCATTATCGTCCCGCTGCCCCCACCTCTCGCACTACCCTGCAGCGCCATCCCTTCCTCCATCGTCTTCATTCTGTCTACTTACGGACATGAGCTGCCCAGAGTGCACGGGCTAGAAGTCGCTGCAAAAACCGAATGCCACCATTTTCAAGATCTCATTCAGTCTGTAATTACATCGTGTCGCAGCGGCATGAAAATTTTCCGCGAGAGTTGAGAATGCCATCAAGCAAATCAGCTTTCCTGTACATAAAGAACCTTGCAACTAATCTGGACCATGCTTTAAAAGGGAACTGGTAAGCTCTCTCAGAATTTAGCTATAAATAGGGCTGCACTCCTAAGTATATAGGTTTTCCGAAGAAAAAAATCCGGCACATCCCACGCACTGTGGAGATCAATGTAATGCGAAGCAGCCAGTAAAGAGCTCCATACATCGCCTTGTTTCTCCTTGAAGAAAATGAAGTCATTCATGCCATGGCATCTAATTCACTATATATCACATGTTTATCATGCATGCATGCATGTACAAGCATTTATATAATGAAACGTATGTTGTGGTAAATACAATGTATGACCAGTCATTTATGTCCGTCGCGCACTCATGCCATACCAGTTATGGTATGTATCCACTTAACAAAGCAGCCGGAAGCGCACCAAGTAAATGTCATCCAAGTCATGCCGCACATGACACGCGTGTTAGGATCTGTCATTTACGTTCGTCATGCAGTCGCGTCGCGCAACCCCAGTATTGGTGTATGTCAAGGTAGCGAAACGACCGCGAGCACACCATAAGCATGGCATGTAAGTCATGTCCTACACGACATGCTTGTTGTGATTTGTTCATGTTACAAACCTAGTCTTTGTACTTGCGGGCTTCGAACGCACTTGTGGCTTTGTTTATTGCTGTGTTTTGGTTTTCTTTCAGATAAAAGAATGGATTGTTGTGAACTTCGTGGCCTGATTTGAATTGGTGAGCCTAAAAAAGTTAAGTGGTGAAGTGGAACTGTTGAAAGTTTACTGAACTTCATCTTGCGACAAAGCGGATGCAGGCGACGCCCAGCCAAACGGAGCCGAAGTACGAAGTTTAGACAAATCCGTGTACTACCCATCATTCCCGTGCTGGCTGAAGTGCCATGCATTGCAGCTCCCATAGACACTAGCGCCAGAGTTCCCTCTAGTAAGTATTGTAGGAAACTCTATGATGTAGGCTCCCTACTCAACTGACTCCAACTGCAATCTACAAAGCGCACGAGTGAGGAGGTGCCTGTACACCGACACGAATGGCGCTACTTTAGTTATTTTAGATGCGAAGGATTGCTCGGGGGTATGTCCCGCGGCGTCGGCCTTGGCGTCCGCACTCACACAACGCATGCGCAACTCTCCTCCTTCCCTCTTTCCAACAGCTGCTCGTTACTCTCTCCACTTCTCTCCCAGCACTTGCTTGCGCTTCTGCGTTCTCGCTTCAGCTCTCGAGGCACATGCGCTACTCTCCTCCTCTAGTCTCCTCTCCTTCGAGTGTGAATATAAAGTGGGTAGAGTGCTGCGCGCGTTGTCCAGCGCTTGTTTCGGTTGACTCCTCTGAAATGCTGGCTCGACCAGAAATTCTCACCTGCGCAACGCCGCGATGAGCGCCAGCACATGCGCGTCCCCTCCCCCCTCTCTTCGCTGCCCCCCTCTCACGCCTGTAGACCGCGTTCCCCGCTCGCCCTGTGATAATTAACGGCCAGGCTAGAGGGAAGACAGGACGCGCGTAGTGTTTCTCTTCGCGTTCCACGACGCGAGGTCGGTAGCATGCCCAACGAACGCCAACGGAACGCGATCGTGCAAGTGCTCCGGCTTCGCATCGCGTCATGGTCCCCTTTAGCGGGAGATGGTGTAATTTGTTTCAGGGACTTTAGAGACGAGTGGAGGCCTGCGCAGTCTGGTGACATCGGAAGAAAGCAAACACGCGTCTGCATGCTAAACTCTGCTTGGCGGATGAGCGGGCGACGCACCGCGTGAGGCGTTTCTTTTAGATGCGAAGTATCTTAAGGCGGAGCTCAATCCGTGGTGGTGGTGTGTGGCGTGACCACCCTTACTGCGCATGCGCATACCCTCTCCACACACCACTCTCCACTTTCCCTCTGCCCTTCCCCTCTCCACTTCCCCTCTTCCTCCCCTTCCCACTTATTCACCTTCTATACTTATTGAAAGTTGGGGACGAACCATCTGCGCCTCAGTGTCGATTATTAGCAAATGCTTACAATGCTAACACTTACATCGTAGAGTAGCAGCATAGAACTGGCGTACTTACGAAGTATTGATTCTCACTGCTCGAAGCGAGCGGCAGACGTTGCTCTGTTTTTCCGTCGGTTCACGTTTGCCCAAACGTGCTCCGGAAATGTACGTTTTCTTTCTGCGCGCAATAGTTCTGAGTCGCAGTTATCGACGTTATTTTATGGTGCATGCTAATGAGAAAGAAGAAATACTCGCCTTGCATTATATCTAAGAACTTGCGTGATTTATGTCGAAGAATATGCGTGAGAATCGGCACACGCCTGACTACGAATGCAGATCGTCTGCTTTTCGAAGTTTCCCAGTTTCTTTCTTTCGTTGTGGCCTGAAAAGCATCTGATCTAAAATAGAAATAATAAAACATATTGCCACTAAGATGCTCTACACGCGCCTTATTTCCTTGCGGCAAACCACGCTGGCGAAAAACTTTTATGGCTGCATCCGGTAGCGTAGTGCAGTCGGCCAGTCGCAGATGTAGCAGACGACACCCGGGCGCCGTCGGAGACCGCGGGCGCGCGCGCTCTCCTACCGCGGGGGAAAACACGTAGTTCCTTGCGTCACCGCGAGGCGTGCTGCGCGCACGTTCGCCATAGAGTCACTGGAAAATTTCAGAGCACCGCAAAGGTAGGCTGCAAGCGGGCAACATTGGGCGGCGGCGGCCATTTCCCTTCCGGACCGTCTGGCGCGTTGGTAGCGTGTGTTGAGAAGTGACCGATCCTTTCGCCTCGATGCCGTGTTACGCTCGGCCTAACTGCAATATGTGTGTGTGTGTTTCTTCAAAAGGATATCAGAAGTGATTTCGAGTCATCGACTGCGTGGTAAGCGGTGTAGCTAATGAAACGTGCGGGCGACGAATGTTGCCAGTGCTCGCGAACTCTCTTCGTGGCTTCACCGGTCCTTTTCGTTCATGGCCGGGGGTGTGTAAGGTCCGGAGCTGTATAGTTGCATTAGCGTAATGACCGTGCGAGATGAAATTTACTTCGACACTTGGTGAATGTAGCTTTGCAGTCGGTGTTCAGGTTCACTTCACAACGCATTCGAGAACATTATCGAACATCGATAACATTCAGCATTGCGTCCTTCGACTGATCGCTGACGCATACCTTACTTGCGCACCATGCTTGCTGTTCAGCTGGTGTTATCTGTAATAGAAGTGGTGTGTGTACGGTAAGTGGAAGTTGTCTTTTCGGAACGCCAGCAGCCGAACGCACGGGCGAATCGGCGTGCGGTAGGTAAGGTGCATCTTATTTTGCGAATACGTTGTCATTTCCTAACAGATACGTAGAAAATAGGCCATCAAAATGATTGACGTCACTACTCAGTTGTTTCATTTCCTATTTTTGTCTCCTTAATATTCCCAACGTTGCAGTGTATTTGCAAATATTTGCTGTGTTCCGACAAAGTTTTTTTTTTTGCGTTGCCAGCGCGGTAAACAGCTGGGGTTCGCTTTCTGCATTGCTTTTAATTTCAACTTTTTTTTTTCGTAATGCACTTTGTTAAAACTTCCTCGGCGCAGTGATTTATGTTATTTTGATCCGAAATAGCACATACCGGAGGTTTTTAACGCGCATACTACTGCAACACAGTATTTATATAGATCTAGGGCTTCGCATGAATCGATTCCCTCAATGTGTGAGAGGATAAGCCGATTTTGTTTTTTTTTTGCTGTGACCATTTCTCACCCACTAAACAGTATTGTAAGGGTACGCTCGGCGCAATCCAGCATTAGCAACATTTTTTTTTGAAAAAAAAAAATAAAATACGCTTAATAACACTGTCTTATACCAAGTTGATGAACAGACTTTCCACGCTTCAATTTTGCGCAGTGGGAATGATCATGTGACAATTGCCTTCAAGGTATACAGGAAACAGTTATTATTTTAATAAGTCTTCGATTTCGCTCTCGTGCGTGACACGCTTATAACTCGAAATGCATGCACAATCTGTTCAACAGATCGAGATATAAACAGCCGAACAAATAGAAAGGTTTGTAGTACGTAGTTTTCAATATCGCTGAACATAGCGAACCGAAAAGGTGAAGTATCCTGTTGCATGAGAGCTTTTCCAGCAAAGTTTGTGTAGTTCACTGCAGAAAGGAGTGTTCTTCGAGGGGGGCGAATCATTCCGCGGCCAATTATGCAGCCACGTACAACAACGCTCTTTGACGTTAATGTTTCCCACACGGAATGCAAAAATATACGAAATTCCCGCAGTAGCTCTCCAGCAACGTTCGGTTACTGGTGAGCTACTCTCTGGCATCTGCATGACGCGTTTTAAAAAAGCGACGAAGTACTTCTAGGGACCGTGGTACTGCTAAATGTCCGGCCGCGCTCTGCATTCAACGCGCCTGCACCCAAAGCGCTGGAAGGGATATGGCGGCGAGAGTCACGTGATGCAAGTAAGCCAATCGCGTCGGCGGCGGCGCGCGGAAAACGGATGCGATACTCTGGAATTTTCTAGTGACTCTAGTTCGCCAACCTCCTCTCCCAGGGTGACGTTATCGCGGCGCACGCTCGCGCTAGAGTGACCTAGAATAGGGGGAGTGTCCAAAGCGCCGCGGGAATACATGGGAGGTGCGAGGGCCTTTTGCGGTGAACTTCCGCGCCGCGGCGCTGCCGTGCTGGACCCGTGGGCTTTCTCCGCAGCGAAAGCCGCGTTAAAAGCGGCGAGCGTCTGCTACGCGCGTGATATTTTGGCCACTATTAGCTAAAATTGCGGAGATTTGGGCAATATTTAACACGGCGTCACTGCAACTTAATACTTCAGCGACTCATCACACAGAGAACGCGTTTGTTAGTTTGTGTGTTGTGAAACGGGGATTTTGTATATATCCTTTCAGCTGGTTTGTCACCGCATTGGTCCACACTTGCGTGGCTCTTTGAGCAACGCCTCCTGCGCGCACTTCATCGTGAGAAAGGCGCTTAACTTACTTTCGTGTGGAATGACGAACGTAAACTTGCTGCAGGAGAGAATAAACTGGAGATAACCAGGAAAACGTAGCACATATATGCCCGTAGTAACTATAGCTCATGCATGCTAACGCGTTTGCACCCTTATCCTATCTTTGATTTCGTGCATTCGATTTGTTTTACAAGGCTGCCTCCGGCGCTCTGCTGTTTCAAGCCATTTCATGCGAAGCCGAATGTGTCAGTCGGCGTGGCCGCGGTACCAAAAGTAAAAAATTATTCGCGTAACTCGCGTCTCGTTCACTTGGTATACACGAAAATTGGCACGGAGGGGCACGAATGTACATATGCCCAACACGACCGATAGGTGATGGCATCACTAACCTGACATGCTTGCCGTTTGCATAACGACTAACAATAATAATATGGTGTGTGGCGCGCAAACCCGCTTTCTGTAGACAGAAATAATTCTGACGATATACGTGTGGTCTGGACGATTTGTTTCTGTCAGGTTATAAAAACGCTGTGGTAACCAATATCGATCTGAACTGTAAGGCTTACCCATAGATTTTGAAGAACTGACCGCGTATGTAAAATGTATGCGAAAAAATTACATCAAAAAAAAAAAACATGGTCCCTTATGCATTCGCCTGAGATGACCCGAAAACGAAGCCATCTTTTTCGTCAGTCGATGCATTGATCCTCCCTTGCTTCTCTCCGAAAGCTTTCTGCACATAACGTGGTTTCGGACTGCCGACAGGATTGAAGGCGTTGCAAGCTTTCAGCACCTCACCTGCTTTTACATTGCCTCCGCGATCGTCCCCCGATCACGGAGGCAATGCAAAGCGGCGATGACTTGTGGTGGCGCCATCATATGACGTCATGTTGAATGACATCATAGTGACGTCACAAGTTATGTCGACGACATCGCGTGATGATTTTGTGCATCACTCGTGTTGGCTACGCGGGATGCCGACGGTCAATTTTCGTATTTGATGAGGCATCTAAGGCTTGAGCCTTAAAAAAAAGACAAACCAAAGAAAATGAAACGATAACAGTGCAACATCGTGTATGCCTCACTTCATGTTACGAGCGATCGCCCGAAAACAAACGTGATTCTCAGTTCAGAGCAGCTGATTTCACGCGTCTGCGAGACAAAAGAGGTTTGCTTTGACCAGACATGCTGTTTAAGTACTCCAGAGCTTCAGCACGAAATTGTCGTGGACGCTATATTGAGCTCATCAGAAAAAAAACGGGAAATGGCGGTCGGGTGTCCTGTTGACGCGCACGAAATTGCCACGAAAACAATTTTATGTAATGTAACTACTCGTCCGCATCTTTTTGTAAAGTCTCTGAACCGGGCGAACGCTAACCTCCGAGTACCGTGAAAACATCTGAAGTTGAGAATGAGTTGTTTGAAACTGTTTTCATTTCGCATGGTGAAGGCTTGAAGCAATGCATGCATCTCGCACGAACGTTCCATACTAACGTTCAGCGATCCAATGCATATATATATGTTTCAAGAAATGTGTCCAACATTCTCAAAAAATCAGGAAATGCGATACTTGCTCGGGGCTTTCAGAATTGCTTTTTCTGTAGCGGCAGGAATCTTAAGGTAGTTAAAGAGATCATTTTAGGACAGTAATTAAGAAAGGTACATTAATTAACTTTTTATTAGTTGAGTTAGGTGATTGTGTCAACTAGGAGAATTGAAGTTCTTCATGCGAGGAAGCCATCCGAGCTTTGAGATTTCGAAAAAGCGTCCTCTAGTAATTGTTGTGGCGTAATGAAATTCAACGAAATGCAACGCTTTCAACAGCGAAAGCCATCGAATTCGGTTGAATTTCATTACTTCCTAATTATTACTTGAGGCCGCTTTTTCGAAATCTCAATGTTGGGATGGGTTTCTGGCACGAAGAACTTCAATTCTCCAATTTGACAAAGTCACCTAACTCCACTAGTTAAAAACTTAATTTAACTTTCTTAATTACTGTCTCAAGTCATGTCTCTAACCATCTTAAGATGCCTAGCGCTACAGAAAAACCAATTCTGAAGGCAGCAATCAAATATCATATATTCCTGATTTTTTGCGAAGGTTGGACACATTTCTTGAAACACCCTGTATATATTATCGCATGTTGCATTTTTTCAAGCGAGGTACATAAGGGATCTCTGCATTTGAACAATTTTCTGAAGTGATTGAGATATTACACTTCTATTTGTCAATTTCTTACCATATTTTCGGTTCAGGCAGCTTGTACAGCAAGAATGGGGGCATTTGTAACTTTGTTTCATGACATCTGGATATTTGTAAAGCATTTTCTATATTAAGCCTTTTATGCAAAAGCTTGTGGAATAAGGTTAGTTTACCTGGCATTGCTTTTTTTTCAAATGTTTGCGCACGGTGATCCTTGTTGTACGCTACCTCAGAAGCAAAAATAAGCCAACAGCATTGCGGTCGTATGGCCGTCTCTACTCTTCTTTTTTCCTTTTTTTGTTTCCCTTGCGTCTTTCCGGTGTTCTCCGTCCATAATAAAGAGCTAGCGGAGGCTAATGAATTGTTGAATAAAGCGGCGTGCATATCGCTAGCACACCAGTGGCGACTAGGAGTAAAAAGCTCGTACTGTGAAGCGGTCACTGCGCGCAAGTATTTCAGCTGACTACGCGTGCAATTTACTTTTTTTATTACTCTTAATTCGTGCATGCGTGATGCTGTTGCCCGATTACTCGTGCGAATAAGGTTTTTTTTTCGTTATTTGCTTGTGCGTGTCCGTTTTGCGCGTTTTTACACACGCACCAATGTTCTCGAACTTTGTGACCGGAACTAGACCACGCTGATACCGCTTGACACATGATTTTTTGCATTCTGTTGTAGCCCGAGCCACTACCACAACGCTTAAAGATGGATAAGCTCCATTCCGCACCGCATTATAAAAGTTAAGTAGACTTCAAGTGCCCTGTGTGGAACCGCGGCGCAAAAAACTACAGCGCGTAGCAGACGCCCCTGGCTTTCCGCGCGCTTCCCGAGCGCGGAAAGCCCACGGGTCCGGCGCAGCAGCGGCGCGCCGCGGGAGTTCACGGCAAAAGGCCCACGCGGGAGCCGGCGCTTTGGACACTCCCCCTATTCTAGGTCACTCTACTCGCGCTGGCGCCGGCCCGGAGTTTCTTCTCCTGTCTTTCTTTCTCCGTGCTCAGCGCTCAACGCTGCTGCTGTGGTAGACGCGCCATCCCTCTCCTATACCGCGTGTCTGTCAGATTTTTTCCTTAGTACTCCTTCCTTCGTGGCTCGAGGCCATAGAGTTTCATACAATAACCTAGAGAGGAAACTGGCGTTGCGATCGTTCAACCACCATGGGAATTATGGGAAGTACAGGCTTTGGACTGGATTGCGTTAACTAGCTAACTGTCTACGGATCTTTTTCTACAGTTTCAGTTTCGTTCTTCGCGAGGCCTGGGTAGTGGGGTGAGTTGCAGAGCACTGAAGCAGTGCCTTTGTTCTTCAAAGAGGCTGAAAACCGCTAGATCTCTTGGTTTGCTGCGATGGTGCAGCTTTGCAGGTTGTATATGACAGTTTTAGCAAAGCGTCGTGCACTCACCGCTGCGCATAGATGTAGCGTCCCATGTCAGTGCAGGAAATTGCATCGAGTTCACCTTTGTTTGATAAGCTCGTCTTGCCAAAACTCGTTCAAATTGGCTGCAAAACGACGGCGAAGCTAAGTAGACGCATTGTCACGCTCCTCTGACTTGACTTCGCAACAAAACGAGAGATGCGTTGGGGCAGACCGCTTGGACAGACGCACCTGGTATCGCAATCAGATGATACGCTAAGTGTTTCTCACTCAGCACAGTACTGTTATTTCCATAAATATATAATGCGTACTTTCGAAGGAAAAACAACCGTGTTTGTTTTAAGTGTTGTAAAAAAATATTTATTTATATCGTGATGCCAAATCTGGAACACAACTGCAGAACAATGCATACCCTGGTGGTTAAATATGTCCAGGCTTCAGTTCCATCTCACGGTCTCGCAAACTTTTTGCAATAAGTTTACATACAAAAAAATAAAGCAAGTTTTAATTGGAAATAACTTCATAGCGCTTTGTTTTACACTCGGCAAACAAGCGTCGCAAATCTCAAGAACCTAATCTATCCGAAGCATATCCGAAGCCTGTACTTCCCATCATTCCCCTGGTGGTTGAAGCGCCGCTCAAGGAGCCCGCGTAGACACTAGCGCCAGATTCCCCTCTAGGTATTATTTAAAGAAACTGTATGCTCGAGGCGGAGGCCATGCTCGAGGCAAAACCGCCACACCGCGCTAACCGCGCAGCGCTCGTGGGGCACATGTTGAAGTCCTCCCATGCAGTAGCGTCTCAGTGACGCGTCCCGTTGATAG
>NW_023615351.1:12500-55312 GCF_013339695.2 Rhipicephalus sanguineus
ATGACCAATATGCTTCGACGTGACAAATGTCATTGGTGCAACTTGGTTAGGGTGGTGTGACTAAACTAACGCTAACGTCGTTACGGTAAACCTTTCGTTAAACCTTTCACCGATATCCTGGTTCAAAATCGAGCACATGTTTTTTAAAGGGGATTACGTCATTAGCACGCGTAAAAAAAGAGAGAAGACGAGAAAACCGTCAAGCGCTTCACAACTTCGCTTCCGGAACGAAAGGACGGACTTCTTGCGTATTTCGGTCACGTATGACGCAAGCGCCGTAAAACGTCCCGACTTTGGCCCGCGAAGCCTTCTGTGAGCGGCATCACATGTGAAAAATTTTTCACGCTGTGAAGTCTCCACTGCAGCACCGCACCACTCATTCAGAAACTCCCATCATTCCGGCTCGCAGTTCAACACTGCTGTGAACAGATGCCTGAAGAAATTTGGGCCCGGAGCATTCATGACGATGAAGGTATACACATTAGCGTTGTTCTTTCTTTCAATTTTCAATAAAACCTTTTGTATTCAATATTCGATTCGATGTACGATATTTTTGTCCCTATTCGGCAATGTTTGATTCGAGATGAAATTTCACTGTTCGCACACGCCTATACGTAAGTATTAGGTAGTGTTTTCCTTTACTAGAAAATATATAGACACGTAATTCTAAAGACCCTAGTGTTATGCTGCGCTGAAAATGCGACGCTGTGCATGAAAAAGCGCTCTTCCGACGATATGGTGCTGCCACCTAACAGTGGCCCTGGGAACAGCATCACGGGTGGCCGCGGATGAGACCAGGACTCATGTAGTACGGCCGGCAGAAGGCTATCGTCTTTCGACGACATTTGCAGCAAAACACGCAGATACGCGGCCAGTTTCTTTTTTCTACTCGCAGTAGGGAGACGCAGCGGCGCGATTTTGCGACGGCGTTCTTCAAAGAAACGCGAGCGTCCCTCCGACCGCATGTCTATCGCGCCTGAAATCGCGCCATATGCGGGACGCTGCGACGCAATTTCGCGAAGGCGTTCGTCAAAAAAACGCGTCCGTCCCTTCAACCACGCGTCAATCGCGCCTGAAATCGCGCCATGCGGTTCCACCTGAACACCCAAACTCCAGGTTGCTCCAAGCCGCGATGCGAACACTGCTTTCTGACTTGGTTCAGTTGAACATAGTTCTCATTGATTACAAGAAATGCGTATTAGGGAGCCTAATCGTCCCTGCAGGCATTTTGATAAAGTTGTTCTCTATATCGTGAGATCGGACAAGGAGCATACTGAGTGTCGCCACCAGCGATCGAAGGTTCTTTCGGGACCTCGACAAGCGACAGAGGTAATCGTTAATTTTACATCACCACAATACAAGCTTTATCACAAAAGGCCAATAAATTAAAAACACTAAAAGTTATATTATATGCCGTCATTCGTAATTGCCTCGTGACCTGCCTGCGATAAATGAGACCACATGGTCGACTATTATTCACTGCACCACTACGCTCAGGCTTTTAGAAAGTTCAACTCCTGGATGACCAAGAGTTGGGTCACGGCTCCCTGGCGTAACTGAATGAGAAGTAGGCATAGAAAATCTTACCTGACGGAAAACAAGTGGTTATTAAAAGCTACTCACGATTCTCTGCAGTAGATACCCACTGGAAAATTGTGGTGAGACTACGGAATAAGGACCCTCCCCATTTTCTTTGCACTTTAATAAAGGAATGTTTTCATCATCATTATACAGTCGCGTGGCCAAAAGTGCGTAGCTTCCCAGGATATTCACTATTGTACAATGCGCCCCATGTGTTTCTCATAGACGGTGTTCAAATGTCCCGGGAAGCAACGCGCTTCGCAGTGCGACGCCGCGATTTTTCACCTATTCACCATTGAGTTACGGCAGGGCGCTGCTGCCGCCGCCGAGGGATGGCGACAAATCTTTGTTCAAACCAATAGACGAGCAATGACAAGTTGAGTGGCGCACCTGTGCCTCGAAGCCTGTCGGCCAGTGCGACGGTGGTCATGCACAGCGCCAGCTTGGCATTCCCGTAGATGGCTGTCGGATTGGTGAGCATGTTGACACCTCGCGCCATCTGCCCAACGTTTCCAACTTGGCCCAATCGGTGGTAGTCGGAGGCCACGTTGATGATTCTGCTCGGCGAACTCTTCTTCAGCAAGTCTGCGCAGAAACACCAGTCGTTGTCCTTTAGTGGCGACAGTCTTTGAAGACCACCCTGTCTAGCGCCGGTGCGAGTTGTCTGAAAACCATGGTAAAAATAAAAGGGATGCAATGGGTTAAGCTGATGGTGGTAATCACTGAGTTGACCATGTCAAAATTGGAGCAACATTACGCGCGTAGGAAGGCGTCCGTGAAGACTCGAAAGCCATCCTGTGTAGCCATTTACCTTACGCTTTATTTTTACAGCGCAGCTGGTAAGGCCGAGCTTGAACCTGCCTCATCTGTGTTCGTGCGCCTCGAGCTACGCTTGGGAGGAACGCGGCTTCTTTTAACAAGAAAGTGTATTATGCCGGGGTGCACCAAGACTGACGTCGGTAAAATGCACACGAACAGATGACAAAGAAAAGCCACAAGTTTCGTTGGTTACGATGACCTTGGGGTCGAGCCCACTACCTCTCGGTTCGTGACAATAGGTGCCGGGCGCTCTACGACGCACTTGCATGACGCTTTACAAACGCGCCTTATATATCTCTCACATCTTCTCACAGTCACCTTGATTGGTGTCGGTGGTGTCGCCGTCTGGGAGCAGTGAAATACTTCATCGTGGTAGCAACGAGCGCCAACAGGGAGCGCTTCGTTAGTTTCAGCGCAACTAAGGTTTTTGGTGGATTATTGTGGGAACTACGGCCGGGGCAGTGATTCGGTTTGGTGACAACGCAATACGCACTTTGCCTTTCGCGTCGAGTTAGCGTGACAACTCGTCCCCAGAGTAGGGCAGATTCCACACGCGACAATGGTGTTTCTCCGCCGCCTACTGCTTCGAGCAAGATAGCACCAACTCAGAACACTGCTACAATAAGTGGCACAAAAAGGCAATGTCGTCGAAGAGCGAATGACGCACGGTGAGTGCTTTGGTGCAGGGAGGGACATACCAGCGGGAAGCGGGACGCCTACCCACGTTCACGGCTCAAGCTACGAACTCTGCCTTTCGCTTTCCTGAAGCGTGGTGTGGTATATGCATGAGCACAGGCGCGGGCTACGCTTATACTGGGGAGAGCACACCCTCTCTCGTCAATTGACGTCGCTTTGAATCAGTGCATAACGAGTACCAGTGTTCATTATGTGCTTGTTGATGCCATATGTGTGCGGGATTCACTATAAGCTGTATCCGGGTATGTTAACTACCTCAACTACCACAAGGGTTAAATCGTGGTCATGGACGCTAGTCGTCGGGATGGAGATGTTGCACGAGATGTCAATGTGGGTACATCCATGCCAACGGTGCTATAGCTGCCTAAACACTAGTAGACAATGCGCAAGCTCTCGCACATCAATGCAGTCAACTACTTCTGTGGAGACAGTTCACTTTCGTGTTGTACCGATTCCTATGACCGAGCGATAAACCGTGTTTATATGTTTTGATCATTCGAGCGCCGGAAAAACGAGCGAGAAGTTCACGTGGTCACGTGAGCGTGAAATGACTTGATGGTGAGGACGCGAACTCGTCGCGAACCCAGCTAGTCAAGCCTATCTGCCTGATCACAGCCAGGATTCGCTTGTCGAGAGCAGGGCTACGCAGAGGCGAGTGCCCCTTTGATGACTATGGTCGGGCAGTGTGGCTCGAGCTGACCTTATATTTGCGCTGCTTCAATTTTTATCACTAAAGTGTGTTATGCCGGGGCCCACCAAGACTTCACTTACGTATTTCTATCACGGGTATGACGTTGTAAAATGTACAGTAAAGATGACAAAGAAAAAACGAGAATAGGTTCCGTGGCGGGGAATCGAACCCACGCCCCCTCGGTCCGCAGCGCCGCGGTGCGAAATGACTCAGAAACAAAGCCTACGTTCTTCGGCATACTAATGGCGAGCTATTTATATACACCATTTACCGGTGGTGGTACGCAGAGCTCGCAGGCACTTGTTTTCGTTATCACCAGCGAGATGGCGCGAATGGCGCTCAGGGCGCGCTTTAAATGTCGTCGCCCAGCTAATTGCGATGCGTGCGCGCCACCACCTGTATTTTGTCCTACAGGGCGTGGTCGCCCGTGCGCGCGCGCGCTTATCTCGGGATGGGGGTGGTTTGTTCGTCTTGTGCTTTCACCGCATGTTTACGTTGAAGTCACAGAGTACACGTAGATCACTTCGCTCGCTGCAGCGGCCGCGTTTGCTAAAGGAACGCGTTACACAAACAGAAAGAAGTAACAACTGTGACAGAGTGCGCACTCGTCCTGTGTGTGTGTTCTTTTCGTGCGTCTTTTGTGCTTGAGCAGCATGCTGCACGTTTCGAGCTGCTTAAGACCTGGTCAAACAGCGCTAAACACGGGATGGAGAAGAACGACAGACACATAAATATGTGTTTAGCGCTGTTTTCTCACGTATTAATCATGTACCAACCAGCCCAGTTAAGCACACTCGAGCTGCTTGCCGTTCTTCGCGTGAAATTCCAATTCATTGCTTCACCGTCGTGGCGAAAGAATGCACAATAAACGCTCAACTACCTCTGTGAAGACGCGTTTGATTTTCGTGTTATACCTATTCCTATGGCGGAAGGATCAGCCATGTTTTTTTCTCCATTTCTCAAACTCTCTATTATTATTATTATTATTATTATTATTATTATTATTATTATTATTATTATTATTATTATTATTATTATTATTATTATTACATCTATGGCCCCAAGGTAATCGCCTTCCTGTCTACTGATTCATCGGATTGATGGCTTCTCAACGCGGAGTCGAAGCATGGAAGCGCTCAAGCAGAAGCGCAAAGCCGAGAGATCGCACACGCCTTCTCAGCAAGATCGAAGCAACAGTCACACATCACACTGTTATGGAAGAGCAGCTCTGCATCCTCAATTAACGCCTCAACCAACTTTACACCGAATTAAGAGCAACTGACTCCACCATCATTCATGTGCTGTGAACCACGGAAGCGGAGGCAGAGCTAGACCAGGTTGTGGAATATAACCGTCGAGCCACAGCGACGTCCTCGAAACTGAAGTATAGGCTACATCAGTTTCAGGAGTCCCAGAGCCGTGCACTACCGCCAACATCAACCGAACCTCTGCAACGCACGCACCAGTCCGCCTTCCAGCATCCGAAAATCGACCTCATGAAGTTCCATGGCCAATCGTCCTTATGAACATCCTTTTGGGAACAGTTCAACCAACAGACACACAACGACGGTAGTCTCACCGACGTAGACAGGTTCATCTAAATACGTTCGCTCTTGACCGGCGACGCGGCATTGGTTATCGCGGGACTGCAAGCGGCTAAAATCTCCAGGGCTTCACAGTAGCCCTGGAGATTTTGAAACAACGATTTGCCAAGACCGACGTGATAATTCAGGCTCACATGCAGAGGCTCATCGACATACAACCCGTTCGATTCTCCAACGATCTTCGAAGACTTCCATGCCTCTACGGCATGGTGCAGTCCCAGACGCGCGCCCTCAAGACTCTCGCAGTATCGGAAGACAGTTACTCTGCATTGCTCTACCCCATCCTCCAGAAATCCCTTCCTCATCACATATTCATCAACATCAACAAGACCATCGCACGCCAAAGTTCGAAGCAAAGAGGACAAGCTGGAAAAACAGCTCTCGGAGCAGTAGCACAAAAAATCACACACACGACGACATAGCAAGACGGAATACAGCGCTAAACTAACAACTCAGTGTTTGTTGCAGGTGAGCGCATATACATGTACATGACACCGCGCGAAAAGAAAAAGAAGGGGGCGAAGGAACACACAAGGCAATCAACCAAGCTGTGTGTGTGATTTTTTGCGCTACTGTTCCGAGTTATGCACTACCAACTAGCCCACCAGTCTGTCCTTGGAAAAACAGGCCAACAAGTACAAAACACCCAGCAACTGCCGGCGAGCATTAGGTCTTTGCTGTTTTTTATTCAAACAGAAGTAGAGGCTCGAGAGCGAACAGTCCTGCACATTCCTGCAAGAAAGGATACGTCGAAGAGCCAAGTTGACGATATTCGCAGTAGCGCCACATCCTCTTCGCGCCATCAACGTTCAACCACGGAGCGTTTGACTTGATCCTCAAACACAGTTCCTCAAAAGAGCGCCTGCTCTTTATGTGAGTTGATCACACATTATACAAAGCAGTGCGATTCTCCAATTCCACTCTAGGAAAAGAAGATATGGCTACTAAGTGCCGGTCGCTGCTTTCGCTGACTCCAGTAAGTCAGCCTACGGTGCCGTTTGCTACATTCGCACAACAGGACATACGAATTGCAACGATTGCTTTGTCCCGGGTGGCGCCAACGAAGAGACTCGAAGCCTGTCTCGGCGCAAATCTATGTGCCGCCCCGAGGACATCACTTCAGTAGAGTTTTGGACTGACCGCACTGTACTGACACGGCCGCTACATAAAAAAAACATGTGCGGCCTGGTGCGTCGCGGCGCCGTCAATGGGCGAGCGCGGGTCGGCTGAGTTGACAATTGCGGCCGCTGTTTTGGGTGAGGGCGCCACTACTCCAGTACACAAAGCAGACGCCAGTTCGTGTTACAATGCGGTCGCCTCCGGACTTATGCGTGTCCATATGCTTTTTCGTGGGCTTTCTTGTGTTTTTCTTGTGCGTGACCGTGTGTGTGGGCAGCTTGCCTCATGTTTCATGCGCCTGAGTACAGTATCTTGGTGCGCGCCTGTGGCAGACGGTTTTTTCTAGCGGTGTGATGTCGGAAAGCTGTTGTGTGCCGCATGCGGAACTCGAACGCGTGAAAAGACGCTACTGTGAAGTACCACGTATTCCCCTACAATGTCGGGAAGCGTAATATTCGTAACAGAGCACTTCTTTTTGTTACAAACGAGCGCTAAAACGGGCGCGCGCCGCCGCATCCTGACGACAGCATCAAGTCACTGCCCCGACTGTTCCCCCCAACAGGCACGCGCAACGAAAAAATAAAGCAAGTATCAAAAGGCGCCCAGGGCATGCCCTTACCCTCTCCACCGAAGATGCCGTCGCGACAGCCTAACGCCCGCGAAGATCGGGAGAATTCAAGAAATCAAAGTGGGACCGACCGTTTCCGCAGACGAACCGGCTAAACGAATCCCTTTCCCCTAGCTGTCACTGCTCTACGTGCTAGGCGCCGAACAATCACTTGGAATGTTCGCGAAACCGAGAAGGATCCGAACGAGAGACCACGGAGGGTAAGACAGGATGGTGAAGTCGGCGAAGGGTTATGTTGTTCGAGTGAGCCGTGTAGTGCCGTCAGTCGATCTTGAAGAATCGAATGATGACGCCGTGGGAGCACTGTTTTGAAGAGTGTCGCCGAATGACGGTGATGAGAGCTGGAGTTCCTTTGAGTGTTTCCAGGAAGAGAAATATTTGAGAAAGGTTCGAAAAATTGTGGGCGGCACGCGTTTGGTGAATATTCAAGGCCTTTAAGTGTTCTTGGATAGTTTCAAATGGATGAGAGTGCATTTGTAGCACGGTAAGTTTGTTTCTGTTGTTTTAAACACCATCTAAGTGACGTTGTGAGTTGTAATTGATAGCTGCCGAGTGTGCAAGTTTGTGTGATGCTTATACTGCCTTAACTGAGAATACATTTTGTTTGTGTTGTCAACTCTTGGCTCTAACTCGGTCTTCGGTCCACAACTGGCGTTCGTTGGCGCACTAAAACGACCTACATTTAAATTGTGCGTGAGTAACGTGGTGCGTTTCGGTGGGCCGATACGTCAGCCCTTGGAGTCTGCACGGTGACTGCCTGCCCATTAACGGGATCAGTGATTCAGTGACACTTTTCATTTCAGGTGACTCAAACGGGCAGCATTCATGGAGAGTATTGAGGCTCACTCTACAAAACATTGGTACTCCTCAGGCAAACTGTTCACACATTGGGGTAATCGGCACTTCTAATAACGACTTCAATATTCAACCTGTAATGTGCAACTATAAAACGCGTTATGTACGGCCTGATTGGAGTAAGTGTCGGGCGTACAAATGCGACTGTCGAAGCGCTTCTCCGCCAGCTGTACCGGAGCGGTGGCGCCAGAGCGGGCGCAAGGAGAACTGGGCCCCAGACGCCGTTTCGGCGCCACGTAGCAGGCCGCACCTGCTTTTTTATGTAGCGGCTGTGGTAGTGGATTACCGGGGATCATAACAAGTGGAAAGATTTCATTCAACATAGGGTAGTAAAACGGACATAACAACCTGGCCCAGGAAAGCAAAACCTTGCTGATTTTTTGACGAGAGGAGTATCCGTCCATGACTTAATAGCCAACTCAGCCTGGCGTACGGGACCCATCTGGCATACTTGTAAAGAGAATGAATGACCACCACACCGCATTCTGAACTTCACCGATCCTCAAGTCAGCGTCACGAAGAAACGTACTCATCGAGCAACACCTTTGGAAATCGTCCTTTCAAACGAAACGCCAATTCTGGATATTCATAAATACAGGTCCTTCTGGAGACTACACCGTCCTACAGCTTGGGTACTACGGCTCGCGTCGAAGCTGAAGGGGAACGTTTGTCACAGGGGGCCTTGTCCGCTGAAAAAATACGAGGCAGCGAATTATATTGGACAAAAAATTTCAAAGTTCAGCCTTTTCTCATGAAATTGACCGTATTTCTAAAGGAGCTCACCATGGGAGTGATTATATACTCCGGTATATTGACCTCCTTCCTTGACAGGGGAGTTCTTCGCGTCGCAGGACGTCGCAGGCTTCGCAGGACGTGACAACGCTTCATTGCTAGACCTTTGTCCGAAGTAATGATGATTAGTGGGTTTTTGTGGCGCAAGGGCCATGGGTGGCCAAAGACCGCCATGTCTGATGATGTGGTGTTTGCGTTGACTAGTGAGTTTCGGTGGTAAATGTAATACGGCTGTATAGAGGCCTAAAATCACGCGCTGTATGGCAGCGTAAAAAATGTGTATATAGCATAAAATTATGACACTGATCAGTGATGTGATCTATGGGTGTGCGATCAATGGCCAGTGAGTATGATTTCTACAAGTGAGATAATTTAACTAACACGAATGCCTCCTTAGGGCCTTTGCGCCCAAAGGCCGGGAGGTAGGTGCTTTTTGTTGGTAGTACTACCGCAGCCGCAACCTCAGTTATGAGGCCGCGCTACGGGTTACCCGGGAAAATAACTTGGAAATTGCTGGTATATTTTATGAATTGAAGAAGCGACTGGTATTTAAAAAGTGGTTCCCTGCCTAAAAACACAGCGGGATGAAGTGGCAACTGTTGCCGGTATATTAACGGAAAGTGCTTGTTTCTTTGAGCGTGTAGTTCCGTGCATTGCACTAGTATGTGAAGGACGGTGAGAGGTTCCCCACATCTATCACACAAAGGTGGATCGCCACCGGACAGAAGGTATGAGTGTGTGCTGTGTGTGTGTCCTATTCTAAGTCTGCAGAGTGTTATTTCTGTACGACGTGTTTTAGATGTCGGCGGCCAATTACCAAGATGCGGTTTTATAAGGTGTAGTTTATTTTGTTTTTCCTTATCCCATAAGTGCTGCCAATGGGCTCTGAGCATCCGTTTAAGGAAAGGCTTCAGATCTAGCGCAGGGACAGCGATGGGTGTTTCGGCGGCGTTTTCGTGGGCGGATGCAGCTAGCTGGTCCGCCAACACGTTCCCTTCGATCTCGCGGTGCCCTGGCACCCAGCATACAACAACATGCTGCTTGAGTGTGTATATCCTGCATAACAATATGTACAGTGAAGTAAGGATAGGGTTTCTATGTTTTTTTAAAGTTTTCAAGGCTTTTACCACACTCAGGGAATCCGTATATATAACTGTCTTTTGTAATTTTGATTCCTTAATATGTTTAACGGCCGCAAGTATCGCATAAGCTTCTGCAGTGAAGATGCTTGTATTGGGATGCAGAATGCCGGCATCCGAAAACGATGGTCCGACCGCTGCGTAGGACACACCAGTGTGAGACTTTGATGCATCTGTGAAGTATTCAGGGTAAGAGTACTTGTGCTGTAATTCGAGGAAGTGTATGCGGATGTGTGCAGTAGGTGCGTGCTTCGTAACTTCCACGAAAGATACGTCGCAGTCTATAAGCTGCCACTGCCATGGCGGGAGACGTACAGAGGGAGCCACCAAACGGTGTTCAATAAGGGGCACACCGGTTTCCTCAGCTAGGCCCCTCACACGAAGTGAGTAGGGCTGTCCCATCGAGGGGCGCTTGTCAAACAGCGCAGCACTGGACAAATCATTGATAGTAGAGTGTAAGAGGTGTTCGTTGTTTGCGTTAACCTTGACAAAATACACAAAAGATGAATATGTTCTCTGCAAATGGAGTGGCCACTAGTTCGATTCCACATAGAGGCTTTCTACAGGGCTTGTCCTGAAAGCACCAGTAGATAGCCGAATACCTAGGTGATGGATGGGGTCCAGCATTTTCAAGGCGCTTGATGAGGCAGACTGATAGATTGCGGCTCCATAGTCTAGACGTGAGCGGATGAGGCTTTTGTAGACGTTCAATAAGCATTTCTTGTCCACTACCCCATGCAGTGTGTGACAACACTTTCAAAACATTCATTGTTTTCATACACTTATTTTTTAGGTACTTTATATGTGGCACAAAGGTTAGCTTCGCGTCCAGAATGACTCCCAAGAATTTTTGTTCCATTTTTACAGGTAGGCGTTGGCCCTGCAGGTTAATGTCGGGATCAGGATACATACCTCTTTTTCTCGAAAATACGACGCAAGTGCTCTTTTGTGCATTTAGACTAAAGCCGTTCTCGCCTGCCCACTTGGCCACCTTGTTCAGACCAAGCTGAACCTGCCGCTCACAGATAGCGAGATTACACGATTTAAATCCTATTTGTACATCATCGACATATGTACAATAAAACATACTGTATGGGATGCACAGACGTAGGGAGTTCATTTTAACAATAAAAAGCGTGCAGCTGAGCACCCCTCCCAGAGGCACTCCAGTTTCCTGCACGAATGGTCGCGATAAAACATTTCCCACTCGACCACGGAAAGTACGGTTCGACAAATAGCTTTCTGTTACATTTAGCATTCTGCCGCGTATGCCTAGATGTGAGAGGTCTCTTAAAATTCAAAAGCGCCACGTAGTATCGTATGCCTTCTGCATGTCAAGGAATAGAGATAGAAAGAATTGCTTGTGGACGAAAGCTTCTCGAATTTGTGCCTCAATACGTATGAGATGGTCAGTCGTGGATTGACCCTCTCTAAACCCGCACTGATATGGGTCAAGCAGTTTATTCGATTCTAGGAAATGTAACAGGCGCCGGTTTATCATTTTTTCAAGTACTTTGCAAATACAGCTCGTAAGTGCTATTGGCCGGTAGCTCAAAACAGAAGATGGATCCTTCCCCTGTTTCAGAATCGGGATCACAATGGCTTCTTTCCATGCAGAGGGGATTTCACCGGAAAACCACACGGCGTTGTAGAGGCAAAGCAGAGTTTTTTGTGTTTCTTGGGGTAAATTTTTATCATTTCATATATTACACGGTCGGGACCTGGAGCAGATTTGTTGCAGCAACTCACTGCCGCCTGCAGCTCTGCTAGGCAGAAAGGTTGGTTGTATCCTTCAGTGTTCGCACTTTTACGTTCTAATTTCTGCCGTTCTATTTGTGTTTTGTACGTTTTAAAGGTTTCAGAATAGTGTGATGAACTAGATACATGTTCGAAGTGTGCACCCAGGAAATTAGCCTGATCTTCCAAGGAGTCACCGTGTGTGTTCACCAAAGGAAGAACAGATGTTTGTCGGCCCTCGATCCTACCAATTCTGTTCCATACCTTTGCCTCATCCGTGTAGGAGTTGATGCTTGAGAGAAATCTCTGCCAACTCTCTCTTCTAGAGTGCCGCCGGGTTCTCCGGCCTTGGGATTTCACCTGTTTAAAATTCATTACATTTTCTGCAGTCGGCGAATCGCGCAGCAGCCCCCAGGCTTTGTTTTGTCTCTTACGAGCCTTACGGCACTCGTCATCCCACCAAGGGACTTGGCGTTTGCCTGTCAGATTTTTTACTTCAGATATGCTTTGTGTGGCGGCGTCGATTATGAAAGCAGTAAAATACTGCACAGCTGCATCGATTTCTAGGGAAGAAATGTCTGCCCACGAGATGCTAGCGAGAGACTGAAGCTTGCTCCAGTCGGCTGAATCGAGCTTCCACCGTGGGGCCTGTAGTGGAGGAGGGTTGTTTCCTTTCGGCGTTCTCAGTAGTATTGGGAAGTGGTCGCTCCCGTAAGGGTTTTTAACCACTTCCCAGTTAAAATCAAGTAGGAGAGTGGGGGAGATCATGCTAAGGTCAATGGATGAGTATGTTTTGTTCGCGAGGCTAAAAAACGTGGGCTCTTTTTTATTTAGTAGGCATGTACCAGTGGAAAGGAGGAAATTTTCAATCAGACGACCTCGACCGTCATTGCGAGAGTCACCCCACAAGCTGCTGTGGGCATTGAAATCACCTAGAACAAGGTAGGGTTCTGGTAATTCATTGATTAGGGACTGAAATTCCTGTTTGTGTAATTGGTAATGCGGGGGTATGTAAAGCGAACAAATGGTGATGAGTTTATTTAGAAGCACAGCTCGAACGGCCACCGCTTCCAGGGGCGTTCGCAGCTGTAGTCCTTGACACGGTATAGTTTTGTCTACTATAATCGCAACGCCACCAGATGACGCAAGAGCGTCCTCGCGGTCTTTGCGAAAGACGACATACTGTCGGAGAAAGTTTTTGTGGCTTGACTTTAAATGTGTTTCTTGTACGCAGAATAACCTTGGTTGGAATTCAGAAAGTAGCTCTTGGATATCATCCAGATTGCGAATTAGACCTCTCGCATTCCATTGAATTATTTGTGTATCCATTTTGATTTGTAGAGTAGTGTAGTGTAGGTTCTCTGCGTACAAGTACTTTCCAGGTCTATGTACCTTTATCAGGCGCAATCACTCGAGCCGCTTTTTCTTTTTTCAAGCGCTCAAGCGAACCGCTTCGGTCCTTCGACATCGTCGACGCCGAAGGAGATTTGCTGGTGTCCATCGCCTCGAGTGAGGCAGTGAACGCCCGCCTTTGCAGGCTCGTCGGCCTTACTAGAGACCTCGCCGCATGCGGAGAGGCCCGTTGCCCCAACAGCCCAGAGGTTGAGGGGCTCTGCTTCGATGTAGGCGGAGTAGTCTTACCTGCTACCGCCAAAGGGGCAGGTGGCACCGCCACTGGCTCGCTACGCGCCAGCCGAGAGGAGGTTGCCTGGGGCTGCTGCGGTGCTGCCCCTTTACGCACCGCATCAGCATACTTTGTTCCTTGAAGGAACGAGAGGCGTTTCCGCGCTTCCCCGAACGAAATGTTTTCTTTGATTTTTAGTGCGATTACGTCCTTCTCCTTTTTCCAAGATGGGCACGAGCGCGAGTACGCGGCGTGCTCGCCATCACAGTTCACACAGTGAAGTGCATTTTCGCATGTTTCTGGGTTGTGCTCAGTGGATCCACATTTGGGACATGTGGGCTGGCCTCGACACGTCTGGGAACCGTGACCATACCTTTGGCACTGGAAGCATCGTCGGGGATTTGGAATGTATGGGCGGACACGGAGCTTTGTGTAACCTGTTACAAGTGTGTCTGGAAGAACGCTGGAGCCAAAAGTAATGATTATGTGCTTTGTTGGAATATCCTTGCCATCTCGCTTGATCTTAATTCTTTGGACGTTGACTACATTCTCATGTTTCCAACCCTCGAGAAGTTCAGCATCGGTCAGGTCAACCAAATCATCCTCTGACACAACACCTCGGACAGTGTTCATTGAACGATGCGCAGATACAGTTATGGAGACATCACCAAAATTCTTCAGACTGGACAGTTTTGCATATTGTTTTTTGTCTCGCACTTCAATGAGGAGGTCTCCACTTGCCATTTTTGTGGCTTTGTAGCCTGGTCCAAGTGCATCTACCAAGCATTTTGAGACTAGGAATGGGGACAGTTTTCTAACTGTCTTTTCAGGTTTGTCACTGTGGATAACATTGTAGCGTGGATAGTTCTCTTTGTTTGGTTGAAAAAGTTCGGTGTTTGCTTCGGTGCGCACCCTTTTGAGGGAGCGATCAGTGGGTAATGGGGGGAAGTGTTTAGCCATAAAAAATGGATTGTGTTCGGCAGCGGTGGCAGCCACCCACCACCGAGCCCAACAAGGGGACGCTGCAAGACATAAAGAAAGCACTTGCACACGCCAGCTGTGCACCGCCGCTATAACCAGATGTGACGCATCCCGAGGTGGGGTGGAGCACACGAGGTTAACCCTTGCCGCCAGGAAAATTCGAAGTAAAATAGAAGAGAGGAGAAGACAGGAAAGATGAAAAGTAGGTGAAAAGACGAAGATGTGAGGAGATGGAGACAGGAAAAGGCGACTGCCGATTTCCCCTGGGTGGGTCAGCCCAGGGGTGCCGTCTACGTGAAGCCGGGGCCAAAGGGGTGTGTTGCCTCTGCCGGGGGGCCTTAAAGGTCCAAACACCCGGCGTCGGCTCAACCCCCAGGATCCCCTTTTCCCCGGACACGGCTGAGCCACGCACGACTAGGCGTGGGAGGGGGTGTAAACCCCCCTGTTAGCTCGGGTCCGTGGTGTCGCTACACACCAAACGCCTGCTTGCGCAAACGCCCCTGCGGGGAGGACGGCGCCGAGTCCTGCGCTGCTTGCGTCGGTGTGGATTTCCGTATCGGCGTGCTCGTCGAAATGCGCAAGTATCGGAGGCGTCTGCAGGCGTCGTTTCAATTCTTGAAATGCCTGAACTTGCGACGTTTCCCACCTGAATTCGACGTCGGCCTTCGTGGGTTGCGTCAGTGGCTCGGCGATCCGTGAAAATTCCTTGACGAAACGTCTGTAATAGGCGCACAAGCCAAGAAAACGGCGTACGGCCTTCTTGTCGGTGGGCGTCGGGAAGTCAGCGATGGCAGCTGTTTACCGCGGGTCCGGGCGAACACCATCCTTGCTGATCGCATGACCCAAGAACAAGAGCTCCTCGTACGCGAAGCGGCACTTTTCAGGCTTCAAAGTGAGTCCGGAGGTCTTGATTGCTTGAAGTACAGCTTCAAGGCGCCGAAGGTGTTCGTCGAAGTTTGAGGAAAACACTACGACGTCGTCCAAGTACACGAGGCACGTCTGCCACTTCAAGCCGGCCAGTACTGTATCCATAACCCGTTGAAAAGTCGCAGGTGCCGAGCAAAGACCAAAAGGCATGACCTTGAACTCAAACAGGCCGTCTGGCGTTATAAAGGCAGTCTTTTCTCGGTCTCTCTCGTCGACTTCTATTTGCCAGTAACCGGTCTTGAGGTCCATCGACGAAAAGTACTTTGCGTTGTGTAATCGATCCAGGGTGTCGTCTATCCGGGGAAGGGGATACACGTCCTTCTTTGTGACTTTGTTCAGGCGACGATAATCGACGCAAAAACGGAGTCCCATCCTTCTTCACTAGCACCACGGGGGATGCCCACGGACTCTTCGACGGCTGGATGATGTCGTCGCATAGCATTTCGTCGACCTGTTTCTTCACGGCCTCCCGTTCCCGCGTCGAAACCCGGTAGGGACTCTGACGGAGTGGTCGAGCATTTTCTTCTGTTATAATGCGGTGCTTAGCAAGGGGCGTTTGTCGGACCCGCGATGACGACGAGAAACAGTCCTTGTATTGCAGGAGCAGGGTTTTGAGCTTATCTTGCTTGACCTTCGGAAGGCTCGGGTTGACGTCAAAATCCCGTTCGGGACCTCTATTCAGCAGGTTCGACAGCATCGAAGAGGGCGAAAGCATCGCTGGCGGCTACACATTCGTCGATGTAGGCAACCGTCGTACCCATGTTGAGGTGCCTATATTCGTGGCTGAAGTTTGTCAGCAGTACCTTTGCTTTACCGTCATGCAGCTCGGCGATACCTCTTGCGACGCAAATTTGACGATTCAGGAGTAGTTGCTGATCGCCGTCGATTACGCATTCAAGGTTCGCAGGTTTTTCGGAGCCGACGGAAATAATGACGCTGGAGCGTGGCGGAACGGTCACCTGCTCTTGTATCACATTCAGTGCATGGTTCCCTGGCGTCGCGTGGGGCGGGAGCGCTTTGTCTGAGGTTAGTGTTATCGACTCAGACCTCAGGTCGATAATGGCGCCGTGGTCACTTAGGAAGTCCATTCCGAGTATCACATCCCTGGAGCAGTTTTGTAGGATTACAAAGCTCGCAGGATAAGTGCGGTTATTGATGGTGACTCTCGCCGTGCAGACACCAATCGGCGTTATCAGGTGGCCTCCAGCTGTCCGGATTTCTGGTCCACTCCAAGCGGTCTTCACTTTCTTCAGCTTGGTGGCGAATGGCCCACTGACGACGGAATAGTCGGCTCCGGTGTCGACGAGAGCTGTGATGCTGTGGCCGTCGATAAGAACATCGAGGTCGCTTGTTCGTCGTCTTGCGTTGCGGTTAGGTCGTGGCGTTGGATCACGGCTTCGTCGATTTGTCCCGCTGTTTCGACGTTGCGTCGTCAGGTTTTCTTCGAGCCGCGAAGTTTCGTCGTGAGAGCTCCGTCCGGTTTGCGTCGTGTTCTGAAGGTCTCGTCGCGTTGTCGTCGTCGGCGGCCACGGAGGATCTTCGGCAGTTCGTCGTACAGCAACCGCACCTCCATCGGTTGCTGCCCTTAGTTTCCCGGATACGGGCTAGGCGACCGGCCCCGGTTTGGGCCAGTGTACTGCCGGCGGTGCGGTGACATGTAGCGGCCGGGCGACGGCGAGCGGGAAGGTCGTCGTTCTTCGCACTGTGTTCCGGTGAGGTAGTCGTCGATGTCGCGAGGCCGTTCGCCTGGCTGCGGGCGCGGCGCGTTGACGGCGAATCAGCGTAGCCCCATCTGTCGATACTGGCATCGGTGGTATGTGTGGCCGGCTTCCCCGCAGTGATAGCAGAGCGGTCGGTTGTCAGGGGCACGCCAAACGTCGGTCTTTTGGGGGGCGCAGCGTTGTCCTGTCGGCGAGCGGTATGGCGTCGGTGGTGGTGGCGGCGGTGCCTGGCGGCGGAACTGCTGCGGCGGCGCGGCGTCTTGACGTGGGCGAGGAGGGGGGGCGTTGCGTCGGGCTGCAGCAGCATAGCTCATGGCTTCCGGCTGAGCCTGCGGTGCTTCGGGTATTCCAAGCGATTGCCGGACTTCCTCGCGGACAACGTCGGCGATTGAATCCACTTGATGCTGCGGCGAAGGTAACAGTTTGCGCAGCTCCTCCCGCACAATCGCTCTGATGGTGTCACGCAGGTCATCAGACTGCAGCGCCTGAACCTCCACGTAGGTCGTCGTAGGAATGCGGCGGTTGTACTGCCTAGTGCGGATTTCTAGTGCCTTTTCGATTGTGGTGGCCTCCGAAAGGAATTCCGAGACCGTCTTCGGCGGGTTGCGCACAAGTCCGGCGAAGAGTTCTTCCTTCACTCCCCGCATCAGGAAGCGAACTTTCTTTTCTTCGGACATGGCTGGATCGGCATGGCGGAATAGGCGAGTCATTTCTTCGGTGTACAGTCCGACGTTCTCATTGGGGAGCTGTACACGGGTCTCGAGAAGGGTTTCAGCCCTTTCTTTCCGGATGACGCTCGTGAAGGTGTGGAGAAATCCGGTGCGGAAGAGGTCCCATGATGTTAGCGTGGACTCTCGATTCTCGAACCAGGTCCTTGCGCCATCTTCAAGGGCGAAGTAGACATGGCGTAGCTTCTCGTCGCAGTCCCAGTTGTTGAACGTGGAGACCCGGTCGTATGCCTCCAGCCAGCTTTCTGGATCCTCGCATGGTGATCCGCGGAATGTCGGCGGCTCCCTCGGTTGATGCATGACGACCGTTGTAGGTGGCAGGGGGTCTGTCATCGTCTCGGCGGTAGATGTGACGGTCTTCGGCTGCCTGGCGTTTTCGGGAAGGAGCCCGTACTCAGGTTGTAGTCCCTTCTGCCGGCGGCTGGTTCGAGGATCCGGGTTGACCTTAGAGTCGTCTTCTTCGCGGCTTGGGCTTGGGTCAGCGCTCCGCGGTGGCGTCCGGATCATGAAGCAGCACCTCCACCAGATGTCACGTGGTCGTGACGTCGACGAAGACAGCAGTCGGCGTTTGCAGGATGAAACTGTTTATTTGGCCGAACTTGTGGCCGGAAAATGAGAACTAGAACTACAGCAATGCACACTGTACAATGATAGCGGCGAACAGGGGCGTCGTCCGTCGATCAACTGACAAGCGGTCAAGTGCGTCGGTTTTTATACAGGTGCCATGGAACTTTCCAGCGATATCGCTGGCGGCGGCGTTATCTCTCGATAAAGCTGGAACATTCGCGTGCGGCGCGAAATCTTAACAAAACGATCTACTACAATTGAGAAGTCTCTCGAACACTGCTTCGCGGACAGCGTCGAGCGTTGATAATCGCCCTTGCTGGTCAAACCCAAAAACATCAAAATAGGACAAGAAGTGGGCGTTGCAATATGCCAAGTTTGCTAAACTCAAGACAAAACGGGCGCTTGCATTGCTCTCAACATCAATGCATGCAATAACTTTTATAATAGGCATTATGTCACATTAGGATATTAAGACCATGACAAGGACAGGCTTTCTTGACGAAGCACAACTAACAGCTCGTTCATGCCGGCGACTAGCAACGGTCGCGCGACCGTTTGCGACTGGCGGTCAAAAAGCGACTCAGAGCGGCCGATGCTCACACCTGCGTGCGACCTATATACATCGCCTTATAGAATTCACGTCTGCTCGTATACAGCTTGTATTGCCGTTGCCCCGTAAAATAGGCTCATGTCCTGTTCCTGCGCATCTGATTGGTTCAGTCATGAATAGTCATGAATAGAACTCATGACTGCTGCAGGAGAAAAGAAAGTGTTTTTCAAACCTAAAACTTCGAAGTTAACGAATGTGAACAATTTATCCTGCGCCTCCTGCAATGCTGGCTTCGTTTACTGCTTCAACAAAGAATGTCGCTCAGCAAAGGTGTGCTCTTGATTATTAGTTTGAGCGCATCACTTGTCTAAAATTATTGACATTGTTTAAAATCATCAGTCAAATCCCCTTCATACAGCCGCGGGCTAGACATCAGGACAGCCCAGATGGTCAGTTTAATCCACAAATGCAGTGGCGATGGGTATAGCTTGTAAGATTTAGTGTATCGAAGCAGCTATGAGACAAGCCGTAGTGGAAGGGTTCAGATAATTTCGACGAGCTGGGCTCCTTTAACGTCCACTGACATCCCACAGTTCACGAACCTCTAGCATTTCACCTCCGCCAAATTGCGACCAGCACGACCGCAACCGAACCCGCATCTTTCAGGTCAGCAGAAAAGCGCCAAAACCAATTGGCCACCGAGCCGGCTGGTGGTGATGGGGCGTGATTCCCAGACTACGACTAAATTTCTTCAGCTGTTAAGCTGCATGCAATCCTGATAAGCAAACTTCATGTATTCACTGAACTGTAGTATGGTCACACGAGCAAGACGAACAAAATGCATTATTATGCATAACTGGCGGGGGTGACAATTTTTGCATGAGATCCCGAACCGTAATACCGAAGCACTTACAGCCCCCAATTAGAACGATACCATAAAAATATCACTGCAATAATGACTGCCTTCTTTGCTTGGAGGGGTAAAAATGGAAAGAAGACGAATGACCACAAAATAAACAGCCCACACAGCTCTTGTGTGGGCATATGCATTTCCTTGTCCTGCTCTTATATGCAGTGCACTTTTCCATGTGAGAAACAGCACGTTAAAAGCAATTTTGGCACATCTTGCACAACGGAATCAGCTGGTGGCAAATCTTTTGCAACAATAACGGCCCTGTAGACCATGGGCACCTGAGCTACAACCTCTTGAAATACTTCGAGTTTCATCTAATCTAGAAGAAACACCAGTCGCAAAACAACAGCACCATAAGCTCAAACAATGACTATAATGTTAGCGGAGTAACAGGACGGAAAGGGTAGAAAAACGTTTAATTTGAGAAGGCTAGGCAGAATACAAAGAACGGTCACATTGCATGAAGCCGAATACCGCGGCTCTCCGCTTTCTCTCGGCGGGAAAACGTCCGTTGGCTCCCAGGATTCCCTGACCTCGTTTCAGGATACGGCTATATTTGGAGCTGGAGCTCACATCCTATCCCACCAAGAAGTCCAAGTCCACTTGGAAAAAAACACTAATCTTGCATTGACAGGTCATAGTCCTGTAGATGTCGGGGTTGTGTTCGATGACGCAGGGTTCGGCGACTTGGAGGTTGGGACGAGGCTTCATCCACGCGTGATGGTAAGGTAGGTGCATCTACAAGTTCAGCGGAGTCATCAACAGGGACGTGGTCCTCGGGCGGCGACACGGCGAAGTCTGGAGTGGGGGATGCATCTCCCGCTGTCGGCTGGGCCAGGATTGGGTCGACGTATGGTGGACGGTATCTCTTCATCTGGCTTACATGAGCAACTCGAGAGTCTGGTCTAGGACATTGCGGAGTTTGTTACCTGTTGAATGTCGCAGGTGACTGGAGTTCACTTGCGTGTGACTTGGTATAAGCCTTTGAACTTGGGAGCAAGCTTTTCAGATCCCTGTAGGATAGGCTCTTGTCGTCGCAACCATACAAGTCACCAATGTCAAACGATGCCTCGCGGTGGGTCCTGTCATATCGTTTTCTGAGTTTCTTGCGCTTGTTTCGAATTACTGACGGCTTCGCTTCGCCGGTATGGCAGTGTCAAGAGTCTTTCACTGAGGTCAGAGGCTTGATGCGGGCGAACTTTTCATGTGGCAGTTTTGGTATGAACCCAAACAAAAGTTCGAAGGGCGAAAAGCCAGTGCTTCGATGGCGGGTTGTATTGACAGCAAAAGCGGCTTCTTCCAGTTTAGTGACCCAAAGTGACTGATCACCATTGCACAATTTCCGAAGCACCGTCACAAGTGTTCCATTGGCCCGCTCAACAAGTCCATTGCTAGCGCCACGGTATGCTACTGAAAAATGCATGTTCACACCATGCATGCGCATGAAATTCTTGAAGTGTTGAGACTCAAATGACTTGGCATGATCGGAGAGGCACTCGTCTGGGGCTCCAAATCTGTAGAACAGCGAATGCAAGTGCTTTAGCACATCTTTGGTTGAGGTTGTGGGCACCGCTGCTGAGACGATGTATCTGGTTGTGAAGTCAGTGAAGTTGAGGATGTACTTCTGTTCCTGGCATTGTAATGTGGTCAAGGGCTGTGGCACTGAATGGAATCTCAGTCGTAGGCATGTAACACATTGTGCCAACTGAACGTGTGGTAGGCCGGTTGTACACCTGGCAAACTTGACAGGCTTCGACATACTCTTTCGTCGTAGTAGCCATCTGCGGCCACCAATAACGCTCTTTCATCTTTGTGAGGGTGCGTGACACATCCATGTGTCCATTGGCATCATGAGCAAGTTCAAGGACTTGTTGTTGCATATTGGCTGGGACAACAATTGTGTGCAGGTCTGGACTCACAACCCTGCAGAGGATTTCATTGACCACAACAAAGTTCTGGTTCTCCTGTCCTGACAGAAGCTTTGCACGGATAGCCTTGCACATTTCATCTTCAGCTTGCATTGTGATGAGGCTGTGGACTTGAGACACTGTGGCGCATGAATAACTCGAAAGCATGTCAGCCACATGGTCCTGACGGCCTGGTCGGTGTTCAACAGAGAAGTCAAACTCTGCTAGATCAAGTAGCATTCCTGTGAAGCGTCGAGACGGCTTGAAGTTTGTGGTCAAACAGGCGACTGACCAGTTGTCTGTCAGAGGATGGAACCGTCGTCCAAGTAGGTAATGTCGAAACTTCACTGTAATGGCCCAATGCACAGCCAAAGCTTCCCAAACGTTGCTGTGTAGTTTACGCTCAGATTCTGTCAGCAATCGGCAGGCGTACTCAACCACAGTCTCTTTGCCGTCTTTCTTTTGGGTGAGCACTGCCCCAAGGGCTGTAGCGGATGCGTCTGTGGCAACTGTCGTAGGTGCATCAGCGTCAAGATGGTCCAGTATTGGCGCTGACGTTAGTGCAGAGCGAATAGTGTCGAAGGCCCGCTGGCACTCAGGCATAAGCGTGCGCAGGGTTCCTCTCCAGGGGGGGCGAAGGTTCGTCGCAGCGCCCCCCTCCCTATTATGTCAATATATGCGGCTGCCTTTGCGCCCCTCTTCTCGCCCTCCTACAATGTATAGGGCTGACTTTGCGCCCCCCCTTCTCGCCCCCTTGGCCCCCCCTGCGCACGCCTATGCACTCAGGTGTCCACTCGAATTCGACAGTCCGAATGGCGGCTTGGAGAGGCGCAGCAATCTTCGAAAAGTCACGTATGATGCGTCTGTAAAAATTGGCTGTTTGGAGCCATGAGAGCACCTGTTTTGACGTTTTCGGCACAGGGATTCGCAGGAGTGCTTCGATCTTTGAGGGGTTTGGTTGCTTGCCTTGTTCCGAAATCAGAAATCCGAGAAACTTCACCGAAGAAACAGCAAACTTGCATTTCTTCAAGGAAACCTTGAAGCCGGCATCCTGCAGGAGAGTCAAAGTATCCTCCAGAAGGTCTAGGAACTCCAAGAAGGTGTCGGCGAAGATGATGATGTCATCCAGGTACGTGCGTACACCTGATTTAGACTGTCGAGGCTCTAGCTGAGAAAATATTTTATGCATCGCCCTTTGAAAGGTGGATGGTGCATTCTTCAACCCGAAAGGCATTCGCGTCCATTTGAAAGTACCCTGGTGCGTGATGAATGTGGTTTTCTCTTGGTCTTCCTCTTTCACTCTGATTTGCCAGTATGCACAGCACAAATCCAAGACCGCAAACAAGGAGCTTCCGGCAAGGTCATCAAAAATGTCGTCAGCACGGGGAAGTGGCTGTAAGACATTCACTGTCATTTGGTTCAGGAGTATATAATTCACACACAGTCTCTTTTTGTCGTTTTGTGTCACGACCACTGCTGGGAAGCCCCAAGGGCCGTAGGATTGCCGGATGATGTCACTCTCAAGCAGAATGGCTGTCTGACGGTCGAGAAATTGTCTATCAGTGGCTGTGTAGCGGTACGGCTGTCGACCGTAGGGCTTGGCGTCAGGCACCAGCTTGATCTCGTGTTCGATGCCTTCATAGAGGCCGATGTCCTCTGGGCTGGTGCTCAAAAGACCAGCATGACGTTGCACAATACACTTCACGGCTGCTTGTTCTTCGGGATTGAGCTGAGCCCCAAGGCATATGTCAGTCAGGGGATCATCAAGGACGTTAGCAAGTGGGCCTGAAGGCAACGGGCTGGAGGAGCTCGTCTGGAGTGGGCCTGTGGTGCATGTTTCCAGTTGAACTAGGGCCGCCTTGTTGAGCTGGCTTCACAAGGGTTCATTCTCGTCCGGCTAATACTCTAATTGAAGCGGCTCTGCCGTGGGCTGCGAGGGATCAAAACGCGACAATGCAGACGTTGTCAGAATTACTGCATTTGACATCCTTGGCAACAGTTCCTCTTTGCACTGCACGACAACTTTGGTAGATGGCTGGCAGATCACAGGCACCTTCGGAGGTTTGAAGTGGAGTTCAGCTTGAGATGCGTAAAACCAATCCTCTCCCAGAATGAGGGGAAGGGCGTTCCGTTCAAGGATGGCTGCTTCGACAACTGCAAATAGAGGTCCGATGGTGATTCTTAAAAAGACTGATCCTTCAGGTATGACGGAGCTCCTGCCAACAACAAGTAAAGGTGGCTTGGTCCACGGTTCGATTTTGAGGTTTGATGCTAGGCTTGCTGCAAGAATAGTGACATTCGAGCCGCTGTCAGGGAAAGCACTGATCTCTCCCAGTCCTTTGACTTGAGCGGTAACAACGGCACATCTGAACTTGGATCCATACAGGGTGTCGTTGACACGGCCAACACAGGTTGTTGGTGCTTTGGGGACTGTCTGCTTGTTGTCACCAGGAGGCTGCTTCGGTGTTGTACATATACTTGCAAGGTGACCCTTCTTTTGACAGTTGTAACAGACAGCGTCTCGCAAGTCTTGGCCTCTCCTATATGCCGGGGCACCATACTTAGCGGCAATGGCTTCGTACCTTGACTCTTGGTCAGCTGGTGGTAGGCTGGCAATACGAGGAAGCTGCCTCATGGGTGTAGCGTGCTGGAACGTAGATGGTCGAGCATTCTGTGGGGAATTCACAGTACTGTCAGATCTGGGAGTAGCACTCTGGAACTGGGGGCGTACCGGCTGTCCTGCGAATTGTTCTGTTGACTGCGGAGATCCGATCAGGCGGGCGTGGTCCAATGCTCTATCCACTTAGGATACAACGTTAAAAAAGTCATCCACGGTACGGGGTCGCTGAACAGCGATGGATGTGGCTATCTGGTCGTCACGAATGCCTTGAACGAGGTATTCGATATGTTCCTTGTCAGTAATGGGAATTGGACAGCGTGACATGATCTTGAGCTTCGCAAAGGTGTACTGCTGCAGGCTCTCTCCGGCTTTTTGTGTGGGGGCTGTGACCTTCTGTTGCCACTGTATGATCTAAAGTTTCTCGCCGAATTGTTCTTGGAGTCCGGCCTTCCAGATGGCCCAGGTTGTAAGTTGTCGCCCTGTTGAGGCATGCCAGTCGGCTGCGACACCACGTAGCTTTCCTTGCGCGATGGCGAGGAGAGTCGGGTCTTCCCATCGTGCAAGTCGTTGAATGCGCTCGAGCTCTTCTATCCAGTGATTGAAAGTAGGGGTACCACTGCCGTTGAAGGTAGGCAGCGAAGCTGAGAGATCTGGTAGTGTTGTCACGTGCACTGAGTTCGCGTGACTGGCTATCGTCGTCATAATCACGGCCATGTTCTGATGAAGAAACGCTGCCATGCGCTGCATGTTTTTGGCTGGGTCTGACGTGAAGGTTGGCATAGCTGGGAATGACATAGTAGGCACTGGCACGGTCGGGAACGACGTTGAAATTGCAGGCACGCATGGCGCGGGTTCATGGTTTGGCGGTGGCTCTTTCGCGGTATCAACCAGTAGTCGGTCAATTAGCTCCTCCTTGTTGCCGGTTGTGGAGAGGCTCCGGCGTTGCAGCTCAGTTTTAATCAACTGTACATTCAAGGTGGCGAGGTCTTCTGCGGTGGCAACACCCCAGTTAATGAACGACATCGTTGTTGATACGGCGTGCTGGGTAGGCTTAGGATTGATTTGGCGTTCAACAGCGCTCAGGCGAGCGCACG
Organism: Rhipicephalus sanguineus; assembly: GCF_013339695.2. Taxonomy (NCBI): domain Eukaryota; kingdom Metazoa; phylum Arthropoda; class Arachnida; order Ixodida; family Ixodidae; genus Rhipicephalus; species Rhipicephalus sanguineus. The sequence goes on from NW_023615351.1 coordinate 37,794, forward strand.
GCGACTTACTTGGCGAGCGAAGTGGCTGTGGCAGGTTGCGGGTGTCGACTGCGCCATGTGTGAGCGGAGTAACAGGACGGAAAGGGTAGAAAAACGTTTAGTTTGAGAAGGCTAGGCAGAATACAAAGGACGGTCACATTGCATGAAGCCGAATACCGCGGCTCTCTCTCGGCGGGAAAACGTCCGTTGGCTCCCAGGGTTCCCTGACCTCGTTTCAGGATACGGCTATATTTGGAGCTGGAGCTCACAATAAAACTTGATTTCCTTTGTTTTGAAATGGCTGTGTTAAACAAGCATTTCATCCTGTCACGGTAACAAAATAAGTTACCTGTGAGAGCAAGTGGAAACTCGAAGCTGGCGCACACCTTCAGGCGTCAATAGATACTTGCTGCCAAAGCCCCATAGTACAGCAGCCTGTGTGGCAGTGCTCATCAAATCATCAGTGGCGCCCATTTTCCTTCAAAACTCCGAGCATAGTTACAGCTGTCACGAAACGCATGTCATGCTTGCACCTGAATGCATGAAGAAGGAACTTTAACAATCTGATCTGCTGTTGTTTTACATTTTGAAGCAACAATATTAGGTTATTCCTTTGCAAGTACAAGTAATCTATGCCAGCAAAGCATTATATATTGCTATTTGCACCCACATGCCCACACAGGCTTCCCCTTTCATGATTACCGTATCCTCCTTCCCACCACATTTGTGCCATAGTGACTACTTCTAATAGTTAACGTCCCATTATTCTGCTATATTGTGTTTTTTGTCGAAAAAAGGGCAAAAACACACATGGGAAGCTACAAATAAATATTAGAGAAGCAGGTCAAAGCTAATCAGTGTACACTTACTCAAGGTATAAGAATAGAAGCTTGAGCGAGTTGGTATGCTTTCACCTTGGTTGATACAGCGCACACGAAACGACGACGAAGTATAAGAAAACACAGGACAGGCGCTGTCCTATGTTTTCTTATACTTCGTCGTCGCTCCGCGTGCGCTGTATCAACCGAGATTATTCAAGGTAGCCAAGCACCATATGGCGTATGCTTTGAAGTTGGAATTATGTGCAAGAAAGTTGGCACGCAAGATATTCTCAAGCGGTTTGATTTGAGAATATCGGGGCGTTACAAAACACAACATCATCTTAGAGCTGCTGCAGTGGTGGAACAGGCATGTCACCTATCACTACACATACTGGTGTATTCAAAAACCTGATCTGCCACAACAAGAAGCACTTTAGAGGCATTTTGAGATGTAAACCTACCATATGATTTCAACATGAAAATAGTCAACATGTATGACAAGTCAGGCTATATTTGTACAACATTGCATCCAAAATAATATGATCAGGCCTCACTGAAGACAGGCCTGACTGCTTTTTTTCTATTTATGAAAGGAACTTTACCGTTCAGCACCCAAAATAGTTTTACGCTCATAAACCAAATAAAGTGCTGGTAAATGCAGTTTGGCTAGTTGGTTTATCAGTTTAGAGGCAAATATTAGCTCCAAAGAGATATAGCACAGTTCTAAACACCAAAAAACTGTAGGATTTTCAACGGTGCTTAGAAATTATGATACTGAAGTGCAACGGAAACCTTTCCAAGCAAATTCACTTCCTGAAACCAGATGATTTCACGAAGTGAGTTAGCAAAGCATGGTGCACTCAAATTAATCACTGATATGTCTCTAACTGAAAAAAATTGGTTCATTTCGTTCCCGATTGTGAGCGATCAACTCTGTTCCTTTCGAAGGGGGAGTGACTAAGAAGATGGTAATTGGCACCTTTTTCAACTACAAATGAAACTCATGAGAAAGGACGCAACTTCATAAAATTTCACTTCTTTTATTTCCGCGTTTGACTAAATGGTCAGAGAGCGCTGACTAGAATCATGGCCTCACTGTCTTACGTTGCGTAAAGAATGCATATAAACGGTGGGCAGGTTACTTTTGAGCGGTTCAAACTGTTCTAGGAGTTTTTAATTTACCAAGATTTGAAGAGTAGTTGATTTTGTTGGTAGGTTTCGGTCGCTATTTTTTCTCAGTGACCAATTTTGTGGTTTGCCTCTTCTAAATGTTCGGCTACGGCGTCGCGTTGTCAAGTGTAGGTTCTGACATTTTTGTGACGATTCTCCTGCTTGCTTTCTTTTTTTCATTTTCGCCACTGTACGCTGCTTGACAGTCGGAAAACCTTGAGTTTGATATGTTGTAGCACGGATTTATGGGGTCAGTAGAACGCTGATATTTAAGTCTTCTTTCTTTAAAATTCTGATGATGACTGCACTGGTTCCTACGCATAGGGGGAGATACATAAATACAAGATCCTTGTTTCAGGGCGTTGTTCTAGGACATCATTTCTTTCTTCCAGGTTTTCTTATGAAGGAAGTGATTTGCGCAAACTTTTTTTTGGAGTTCGGGGAAAATCGTGCTTTCCGTGCTTCTGTCAGATCCCAACTTATAATGCTTTTCATTTCTTCTGAATGAAGTGTTCACAACTCATTCTTTTGGCTTACCGGGTGGCTAGAGCTGAAATGCACGTGTCGGCATGTATGTGTTGGTTTGTGGCAGATCGAGGACTTTCGTCTCCTGTTTCGGTTACTCACACATGAAAGAACGAGAGTGATTTACCATTTTTGCATTGACCAGCGAACTGAGTATGCACAAAGATTATGTGGATGACTAAGTTTTTTAATAGGGATGTCACTGTAATTCAAGTACAGTTGGCCACGAAATAACATGGACCACGCGAGCGCGTGCCAGAATAGCCACCTGCGCTCTTTAGTGATGAGCCGCCTGCTGTCGAGGGTGCTGTTCTGGAAAATGCGTGGCGAAATCGATGCTTTCAACAGCCAATGGCTCACCACTAGACTGTGCAGACAGCAATTTCGGCACACTTGCGTGGTTCGTATTGTTTGTGGTCGACTGTACCTGAGCAAGACTTGATTTTGGATTAAATGTGCTGAGGGCTATGATTTCATGCTGATGCTCCAATAAGGGCCTCAGCCTCAGTGAACGTGACCAATATAATCGTAAAAATGAGGATGCTTCTTCAGATTTCAATCGAAACGAAAAGCCAAGTCTTCCACAAGTATAGTAATGAGAATGAACAGACAGCAAGCCAATTAATGTATAGGGGACCTTATTGAAGTAATTATGATATAAACCTGATGAAATTAAGGCGGACGAAAAGACAACCGATATATCGATACACCCGATGAAATGGACAGCAGGAGGACCGGCACCGTAGCTCAATCGGATGAGCACCGTATGCGTTATTTGAAGGTTGCAGGTTCCGTTCCTGCTGGTGGCAAGTTGTCCTTTCGTCCGCTGTAACTTCTTCACATTTATGTCATAATTGCTACAGATAACGTCCTATATGCTTTCCTTGTCCTAATTGCCTGTTGGTTGTTACTAAGGTTGCGTCTAACAAAGGGCAACAAGCCCTTAATTTAACCGCCTTGTTCCGGTCGTTCCTCAAGTACATGACATAGAGCGACCTCACAAGCCAAACTTACTCAACCACCTAAACTTCGTAGAACTACATATTAAGTCCACATGTGAAGGCGAAAAGGTGTAGTAGAGAAAATGATACATAGTGAATTTGCCGCCTTTATGTGTGTCATCCCAGCCAACTGTCCCAACATTGGTGCTCGACCGTCTGCGACTTGCAAGGAAAAAATATAAGAAAAATTGAGGGCAATTTAAAGCGAGAAGTCCTCTCTCCTAACTTTTTTGCAAAAAAAATTGTCCTGTACCGAAAGCGGCATGTTAATTTCTTCGGAAAGCTAGAAGCCATCGCTCCTCAAGCGCGTTGTCAGAAAATCTGTTCTTCCTAAATTAAGTTAGGACAGAATTTTGCCTGTAGAAAGTTTGTAGGATTCTTATTTAAATGACTTTCGCACACTATTACGCTTTGGTCGGTTTTTCTATACTGCCTTTAAGTAAGAATATGGTCCATGTTGGGGATTTTTATAGAAAGATAACAATTATAGAAACGTAATCTTTTGTACTAACTGAATGTCAGGCAGTTTTGCTGCGGGAGAAAAATAATTTCAGACGTATATAGCGCGAGTGTGTACAGTTGGCAACAAAGTTGCAAAAAAGTTTATTTTTGCACATGTTTGATCATCAATTTAACATTCAGGTGATCATAGCAAGATTATGCTAAAGAGTGAATTTACTAGTTATCTTTATTGGCTACTGGCTGAGAAACTTATGGGAAGTTACTTTTTGTTTTGAGCGAGAAAAATATTTTTTATAGATGTGTTCTGCTGGTCTCTGCGCTTGCGCGTGTTTATATCTCGCAGCAATGCTTCCCAGCGGGATGTGCAAGCTTCCCGGACGCGAGGAATATTTAGACAACATGACCAGCTTTGTTCGTGCTTATTTAAATCATTTAATATGGAGTGTTAGCCTGAACCAACAAATGCGAACCTCACTACAGTGCATTTATACACATGGAAGTGATACCAGGAAGTGATACCGCACCAGCACCAGGTAGTGATACCGATGTGTGCAACACTCCGTTACCTACACCAGAGTCTTTCAATGCACCATACGGTCACGAAACTGTCGCCTTAATTTCATCTGGAGCCAACGCCCACCGCCAGAGGCGCAGCTGTGAATGACAGGGCTAGGAACGATGTATCGCTGTAGTTGAGTGTGGGACAGCCTCGGTGTTCCAGCTTTCTAAACTTCCGCCTAGGTCGCTTTACTTTTACCTAGCTACTCTTAACACACAACATGCATAAATGAGTCCTGAGTGCGTCGTAAGTCCTGAAAGGAGCATCCAGGCGAAAAGAGTGGCCGCTGAAAACGTGCAGCTTGCGGCGGTTTCACCCTAAAATACATTCTGGATTTGAAGCGCCATAATCATCATATGATTATGAGGCACAGCCGCCTGGGCGACACCAGATCTATTTTAGATCACCTAAGGCTTTAAGCAAATGAAACTACGCGGTCAATTCGTTTTCCCTTTTTTTTCACCCCCAGCGAAATACGGCCGCCATGGCCTGGTGAGCGCCGTTAGACTCGGCACTTTAATACGTTCCACTTTTTAGTACTTGCCTAAACTAAATGCTGTGCACTCGCCCCAGTCGTACCACTTGAAAAAAGTGGAAACATCTAGGCTGTTGTACCTACATTCACCCATAAGAAATCGCGATTTATTGACTGCGCAGAGAGTCATTTGTACACCCAGAACGCCTGTTCAATTCTCTCTTAAACTGTCATAAGTATTTTTAACCGCAGATTAATAAATTATTGCACCAATGGCTCCTTCTGTAGAATGACTTCGTCTAATGACCGAAAAATGAAACTGAGGTTCTTCGCCAGCTATACAATTTTCGCCAACGCGATGCCACTTCTGAAGATTATCAGGGCCATTGAAATTGGAATCGCGGACAGCGATGATGTCCGAGCCATCAAAGCGATTCGTGCACATACGCATGCTCATCGATTCAAAATTAAAATCACCCCTGTATAGCAGCGATGGGGCCCACTTTCATATCTCGCGCTGCTCCCTGTTACTCGGTAAATCAAACGCGCCTTTGGTTGTACTCTTGTAAACGGAACCACCTGCCGGCGCGCAAAACGTGTTCGGCATCATCGTCCCACACCCACACTTAAGCTGTCTCAAAAACTAACGCAGCAGATGCACAGAAAGCTTCCCACCCAGTAGCTCGTGTCGCACCGAACAAGCGTTTCGGGACGCGAAAGATGTCTTCTGTGGCGCAGTGACAGCGAGTTACGGCTCCTTTGGACAGCGTATGAAGCTGCCCCATAGCGTGACGACGAAGATTCGTCACCATAAGAAGCATTGAAAGACTCTGCCTATATCTTAAATATTTGCAAAACATAGAAATGCGTTAGCCTGACGAAGGCAACGCCACCAGCTTCACCGTTTCACAGTGTCCGCGAAGCAAGAGCTAGTTGTCCTTATTTATTTCGATAAATTCTTTTCGTGTTACTGTTCACTACTGTTACTGTTAATATACTGTTAATATTACTATTTACTTGTTTCTAGAGGGACTGTTTCTACCGATTCGTTACTGCAGAAAAATCTTCAGACGTGTAATGTAAGAAGCACTAACCTGTCTTTTTATTTATCTGCAATATTCGAGAGAAGCGAAACGAGCTGCACGATACTACTGCGTCTGTGCCCTTGTTGCCTTCGAGAGTAGATATTTCTATGCTGCAGGTAGATCGAAAGAACTTGCTCGAAAGAAGACAAACGCCCACGAAAACGCCTGTGGGAGGCGCGATGTTCAGTTGGCAAAACGATAGCGCGACTATCACGCTGACGTCGCTGCACTGTTGAAATGTTGACTGAATGGAGGCGCTGAAGCGTTCGCCCACGGCGCTCCTTTGAAAACCGCCACAAATGTCGCACATGCGTTTGTTACGCCATGATCGTTCTTGTATCCGTTTTTATCAACGCTGCTATCACGCGCTCCGTGCTGTCTTCCTATCATGACTGCCGCAGTGCGAGCTCGGAGCAAACTCGTGTTCCCGAGAAGCTCGGACCATCTTGCATAGCGTCCCAGGACTGCCCGCTAAGCCACAAGGTTCTCCTTCGCAAGCAACCCGAGAGATGGCGCTACCAACTTCGACCTGGTAGGCTGCCTTGACGACCACGAGCATCGAGGCACTCTACGACCCGTTCATGCGGACGCAACGTCACCGTGTGCAAGGCGGCCGGAGCCTGCGCCTACTGTTGCAGCCCTTCCAGTTAACCAGTGTGCATATAGCGAATATGGCGAATGCAACGGTGCCTAAGTATTTAGTACAATAAATGGCGCCCTCTTATCACGTTCAGTCAACTGATACGGTCGCTGGGGCGAAGCCACGGTGCAAGAAATACTTTCTTCGTTGGCTGGTGGCGTGAAAAGCGCGTACTACTTCACAAGGTTTGTAGCCACAGTTGCAAAAGGGCACAAAGCACTTGCCCAAAGTGCTGCAGTGCAGAAACACTTGTGCACTATGACATTTGCAAAAACGAGCTCAAAAAGCAACGGCAGCAACAAGAGAAAGCGCGTGCACTGCATTGCTAACGTATAGCACGTGGACTGTGAAGGCCAAGCCCCATATGCGCGAAAGTGCACTGCACAGCAACGAGGGACGCTATGAGCGACGAAACGGGCCGTTCGCGCGACGTGTCGCGTGGTCGATATCGCGCAATGATAACTCGGTTTCTCAGATTTGGAAACTGTTGACCACGTGCAGGAGGTGCTTTGCGGAATTTCCGAGCAGCCCGCTACGGTCCTCAGTCCGGCGCGTCATCTCACGGCAAGCGGAAAACGAGAACGTAATCCGCCTCTCCCCAACACGCGCTACCCCCGCGTCGTTCGCTGACCTAAAGTGTTTCTTGCACCGTGCCGTAGCGCGCCAAGATTTCGCGGTAGATCGTCTCGTATTTCGGCGCAGCGGCATAGCGGCAGCGTAAACAGAGGCCCACTTAAAGGCGCAAACACATAGAGGACGCACACATGGAGCGCCTATGCTCCGGCACTGACAAGCAAGAACACCGCTGGCAATCGCAGTATTCTGGCCGTTAATTCCCTGCGCATGAGCGACAATAGCCTAAACAAACAACTGTGGACAAGCAATCAGCACGAAATGAAAATCTCAAGCTCGGGATGTAAACACGACCTACACAATCATTCGACGATTTCCGCAAATGCTGTAGTTTGTGCTCCCACTTTGCTCTCCGCCTAAAAAAATGCACAATACGACCCGCAGGGATAAGAATTATTGTAATTCTATCTGCGAAGCGCAGGAATCAAAGCGCAACACAAAATGTCGACGTAACCCGAACATTGCCCCGCCTTTACTCGAAGCTGCCTCATCTCGGATATTGTTCAGCGTGAGCATAAGGCAACAGATCGATTTTCGTGGCACGAGCTATAACCGCAAAGGCAAATACATGGGAAGTCAGCCACTCACCTCGAAGACGTAGAGCGTGTGGAAAACGCAGCTGCAATCCGGTCCTGCTTCGCGCATACATCGTTAGGGCTAGCCGTTCAGAGGACAGCGGCCGTAGACAGATGAGTGACGATCGCGGTGCGCCCTCTGTGGTTGACAGGTCGAATGGGTTCCTTTTTTTCGTGGTGCCCTCCTAAACTGCCGTTTGGGGTCAAACACAGTTTCGCTCAAAACTATTCGTGCAAAACTCATTGTCGCAGTGATGATATGCGACGAACATATTTATATCAATTTCTGTGAGGTCATCTGCACTGTACATGATTATTTGCTGCCGTATTTAAGCCGGAGACGCTTGTATTTCGCCCTCTTCCACAAACAATCATTGTTTTATGTGTTGTGTATCCATGATATTCGCGATGGACTGGAGTCTATGTGTTTTCTGGATGCTGTGACCGCTTTTTTGTCGGCAAAATAAGGCAATTTTGCCAGTGCGCGACAGCATAGGCAATGTCTAACGATAATCCCCCTCGCCGTATCACACTAGTTTGCCTTCAGCGCTGATTTTTCGAAGTTCTGGCGCAATCTAATTTTGGCATCTGCTGTCATTATTATCCTCTTGTGTTATGTATTGTCCTATTTTTCAAGCCTTGTGATCTGCACCCTTTCTCAAGGTACAGCGCCGTCCACTCTTATGATGAGCACGGCTCAGTGTAAGGTCAAGTCACATCAGTCGCGAAACTTGGCTTGAAAAGTGGTCGAAAACCTATCGCCACAAACATCAAAGCGCTCAGTACGATTGAAGCGCGACTGGTGAGGTGGGGACGAATAACGAAAAACAAAAACTCCGATGTAATTTTTTCTAATATTTTCACTTTTAAACGTGCCAATGCAAGCTAGTAATTTACGGATAACACGGCCCGCGGCTAAATAGCTCACTGCCTTATCTTTTTTTGATCCAGCGCCAGAAACGGGGGGCGGGTGCAGGCAGTCCAAGGTATATGTAAACTGGTAGCGAAACTTCCATAGTAGCCCATGTCTCATGCACTTGGCGGCTCGCCGCTGCCGTCGCCATCTGCGTATCGTGGGGACAACTAAGAGAAAGCAACAAATAAAAAACAAAAGTATGACGTCACAACAGGAAGCGACGTGGCGCATTTGCGATACATGGCGCGAAATTGTCATTGTTTTTTTAATTGCTGCTCTTTTCCATGTTTTTGATTAATACGCTATTTCATTACGCCTTTGCGGCTCGCTAATAGTCCATTCGAGAGGAAAGGAAAATGCACTGGAAGGATTTAAGAAAGAAATTTGCTTTATTAGCCAAATTGTGCACTACTTGCAATGTACACCAACATAGTTTACAGATAAATATTTATGACACAGAGGTTTAGGAGCACAACAGCACAATCGTCCTAAAACTGGCGTTGCCCTATTGACGAAAACCACTGGAGCGAGATTTTGGCAGCCCCACACAGTGCAGCGTTTCTTCGCTTAGCGCGCCGCAATCACCGTCGCGAAAAGCCAGGGTACGCTGGCCGGGTGCCATCGAAAGCAGTCTGTAGTCACAGTTACGGTTATATGCATATGCACACTCTGTGAGGTAGTTTAGCTTACATGAAGTGTCACGCAGTAAACAACGCATAAGCAAAGAAATAACCTACGGAAGATACGCCCGAAACCACTGCGCAAACGTGAGCGATGCCTCGTCGTCCCGACAATGCGGAGGACTAAACACAGGCCCAAATGAACAGACTGCCTTCACAGCACCCACTCCCCCCCCCCCCCCCCCCCCCCCCCCCCCCCCCGTTTCTGGCGCTCGACCAAAAAAATTAAGCTTTGAGCTATTTTGCCAAGTGCCACATAATCCGTAAATTACTAGCATTCTTTTGGATATCTACAATTAAGAATATTCGAAAAAAAATGCGAAGCCTGCAGAAAGCAGCGCAATGCTTCAAACAACGAAACGTCGATTCTGAGGACTAATCTGGTTGCTTCAAGGCTTTTCCCAAGCTTTAGCTAGGTGATGCACGTTGTTTCTAGGCTGCATCTAGGTTCTTGCTTGGCTTTAGCTAGGTGATGCTAGGTCGTTTCTACGTTGATTCTCAGCGCAGGGAGGCTCGAGTTAAACGACAGACATTCACAGACACGACACGGACGTCCAAGCTCCACATACAGAAACTCGTCGTAAAACCAAGCGTTGGCACCTCCTACTGATCTACGGCCACGTCGTCGTTGGCGTAAGACTTCCATTGCTTCGGGGTCTTCCCGCAGTCGCCCTTGCCTTTTCCGTTAGGTAATAGTGAATGCCCCGAGTATGTTGTACGTACTCGGGGTTTTCGGCTCCCCGCCGACGCGTCGCAGACATTTGTGTGGGGTTATGTGCTGCCTTCTTCGTTTTTAGTGGACCAGTGGTGAGTTGTGGGATTTACCCCATTTCTATGGCACATACTTGTATATGATGATGATAGTCTTTTGGTTCGTCGGACAAGGAACGATTTGCTGAACAGCTTCGCTGTTAAATATTTCAATTGATATTTTGGTTTTTGTAAATTGTCCCCACCCCACATAGTCGCGCTTCAATTGTATACTGAGCGCAATAGGTTTTCCACCACATTTCGTCCCATGTTTCCCGACCGATATGCATTGGCCTAGGGCAGTCAGCTAATGTGGGCCTGTGTTTAGTTCGGCGCTTTATGGGGTCGAAGAGGCCTCGCGCGCTTTTGCGCAGTGGTTTCACACCTATCTTCCGTAGGTCATTTCTTTGCATACGTGTTGTATACTGCATGACACTTCAGATAAGCTAAACTACCCCACAGAATCTGTACATAGCCTTCCTATGACTGCAGACTGCTTTCCCTGGCGCACGGCCAGCCTGCCCGCGCCTTTCGTAACGGTGAATGCGGCACGCTAAACGAAGAAACGCTGCGCTGTATAAGGCTTCTGTGTTCTTCTTTGATTGGGAAACGTGAATCTTAGAAACTATTGCGCTGTTGTTTTCGTGAGCCTTGTATCATATTTTTTTTTAAATCTACTTGTTATTTGGTGTACGTTGCAATTAGACTATTCGACAAATAAAACAAGCTGGCTTGCAAACTCTTTCGTGTTGATCTTCCTTTCTTCTCGCAAACGCCATTAGTGAGCCGCAAAGACTGAATAAAATCGTCTAATTATCAAAACATGTAAAACAGCGGCAATTTAGAAGAATGATAATTTCGCGCTATGTAACGCGAATGCGCGACATCCCTACAGGTTCCGGTTGTGACGTCATATTTTTTTGTTTTCCTTTTTTTCGCTTGCTTTTAGTTGTCCCCACAATACGTAGATGGCGACGGTGACAGCGAGCCGAGCCGCCAACTGCATGGTCACATGGGCTTAACGGAAGTTTCGCTGGTTTCGCTACCAGTTTGATATAACTTGGTCAATGCTTGTCCGACATCGTTCAGCGTCCGGCTCATTGTGCGTCTGGAATCATTACAAAACCAGCTCCGCCCGTCTGACTTTGTTCAACGACTGTCAGAGTGTCGTGAAATGGCTGCCCGCGGAGATGTGAGGTTCGAACTATTCGAGGCGGAAGATGAAAGGGAGACCTTGGACTATGATATACTGGACAAGATCATCAAGCAGCTGGAGTACTACTTCGGCGACAAGAACTTGTCTCGCGATAAGTTTCTTCAAAGGAAGCTCGAGTCAGGAAACGGTTGGGTAGAAATTGACGTGCTGCTGACATTCAACAAGCTCAGGAGCCTCACTTATAAGAAATGGACGGTTTCCGCGGCTTTCTATTGGAAGGGCAGCCAGCTTTTGGAAATAAGCAGAGACGAAACAAAGGTGCGTCGCAAGCCCGCCCATCCGTGGCCAAGAAGGAGCAGGACAGAGCTGGACGAGCTGACCGTCTTCGTCAAGGGCTTCCCGCTGAACACATGCACGGACGAGCTGGACAAATTTTTCGGACAGTTCGGTCAGTCCGTCGACGTCTTCATGATGTGCCATAACAAGACTCGTAAGTTCAAAGGCTCTGTGTTCGCAACCTTCGCGACGAAAGATGAAGTTAATGCGTTTCTCAGCAGGGAGAGCGTAAATTTAACGAGATGGAGCTGACGCGGGCCATCAAGCAAACGCGGCACGCCATTCGGGTCAAGAAAGATGCCGAGTACGAAGCACTAGCTGAACCCGCCGAGGAGCTCAAGGTCGTGCCCGGCTGTTTGCTGCGCGTCACAGGACTTGATAAGGTCACCACGTGGAAAAGCCTGAAGGAAGCGCTCGAGCCGTACGCCAAGGTAGCTTTCGTCGATTACTGCGAGAGCAAAGGCGAAGCCGTGCTTCGTTTCATCGAAGAAGGCGCTGCTCATGCCGTACTGACCAAGCTTGAGCAGCACGGCAAAGGCTTGCATATCGACGGCAACCGCGTAATCGTCGAGGCCCTTGAAGCAGGCGAGGAGGTTGAGTACTGGAAGAAGCTAGCCGCCATAAAGCGAAAGCTGAGAAACCGTCGGGGCCGGCACAACAGTAGGAGCGTCCAGCGCGGCAAGAAACGCAGAAGCGAAGAAAGAAGCATCTCGCCGGATAACATGATGGAGTGACTGGTAATAAAGAGTACTTGTTCCAAACCTCGTCCATTCGTATTTCTGATAATTTTGCCACGCTATCTTTTTGCTAAAGAGGCTGACAATAGCAGCCATTGCAACGTCATAGCAGCCATAGCAGCCATTGCAACTCGGATGTCGAGCACTATCCCGCTTATCTTACTTAAGGCGTCGGAAGGGTACACCCTCGCAATTGTTTAACGCGATAGCGTTAGAGCTCGTTTCGCGCACATGCCGGCGTCGCTTCGTTGGTTGTGAGCGAGAAGGCGGCGCTGTATCAACAAAGCGCCCAGCTACGCCAGTTTCCTTACAGACGTGTAGCGTGTACTTCGCCAATTTGCAAAATAAATAATTGTATGGCGGTGGGCACTTCACAACTGTACTTGCATTAGACATTCTAGGATAGTTTGAAACGACAAATGTCACAATGTTAAACGGCCAGACGTTCATCTGCTTGCGGCAAGGTTGAAGCATTCACCGAGAAGCGAATCCAGGCGAACGATTAAGATGATGTGAACGGGGTCCGATCGCGTTCCATTCCTTAAGGTGGAGCTCGAGCGTCCTCGAAACTGTTTAATAGTACTATCGCGTGAGCGTCGACCCCACGATACGGTAGCGCCTAATATCGGCGAGAAGCAACGAGATCAGCGGTGCGACGATCAGCGTTACTCCGGCTTTCTCAACTCATGATCGCACAGATAAGGCCGATCTTGTGTGTGCAACAGCGTAGCAACAGCGTAAGTAAATAGTGTAGCAGTTAGCCCTTGCACACGAGTGTGCTCTCTGCGCCTGTGCATCAGGTAGGAAATCTTGTTAATTATCCGATATATTACGCGCTACCATGTCCAGGCATCCACTCTCGCGCAATCTAATTGAAAAAAAAGAATGTTGCAGTAGCTTAGCTCGGCTATGCCAGCATAACGTAGCTCTCCTGGTTGTCTAGGATTAGGCTGATTATCATGCTTACTGCTGCTCCAATGACACACACACGGTATACATATTATGTGGCACATGTATATTTATTTTGCCAGGCAACTACTTCGGGATCTGATGAGTTAAGCTTCTCCGCTATTCTGCGCCGTTGAGCAGCATTTGCGCTCTCCTTCTCCATGGCTATACCATACTGGCAAACGCCAGTCAGAGGCTCTGTCAAGCGGCTCCAGCGCAGTGTCAGACGGCGAATGCACAGCGAAGGCGAATAGCTGCGCGCGCGCCGGCGCCAATACGTCTGCCACGGCTACGACGTCACTCCTTTGGAAAGCGCAGACCGGCGGCGGTGAGTCGTGCACGGCAGCGGCGGAGTGCGCGGGAGGTGCCGGCTCAGGTGCGTGACATCACTGATCCTCGCGCATGCGCAGCACACCTCTTCAGGAGCCACGCGAAACTGACTCGGCTAGGCCTGTGTAGCTAACACTACAAAATTCCGAGGGTGTACTCTGGATACAGTTCCACGCCCAAATGGGTGAATTAACAATGATTACTCCCTTCACACGCCATTATGTGTGGCATGTTTTTCTAAGGGGTATTTTATCGCGTTTTGCACGCTCTCCACACCCATATTTACGTAAAGTGTGGGAAAACGCCATAAGGTTCCGAAATTACATTCGGAAAAACTTCTTAGTAAGGGTGTTTCTGCAACACCACCTAGACTTCTTCAGGCCTCCGCACTACCCGCGTGACGTTACGGACCTGGCCCGACACAGCTAGCTTCGGTCGGCGCAGATCAGCGTTGTTTTTCGCATGTTTCGGCATTAGTGATGCAGAACTATCGATGGTACTATCGATACTATCGATAGCTGAGTCATTATCGAACTATCGATGGTGAAAAATACTTATTATCGATAGCGCTATCGATAGTAAAAAATTTGATGGTACTACTGATAGTATAAAATCAACAGCGTGGGCTCACTGCAGAGTAAACTTGGTTCCCCGCTCTCGTGGTACATATAGGGAGCCGGAGGAACAGGCTGAAGGGCAAAAAAGTGGACATGATTGAGTCCTTCACCAGAGTGCTTTGCTGACGCATGATTATAAAGTCAAACTGTTCAGCTGTAGCGGAAAAGGAAGCCTTTACATGTGGTGGGACTGCGCGGCTTCAAATTGATATTGCATTTTATGATTTCCAAATAACAAAATATCAAGAAGTTAATTGTAAGGTGTAAGTGGTTGCTTTTGGATACGAATTTATTGATGAATATATTGCCCATTTTCACTGCAGAAATAGATAATTTCGCTGCCAAAAATTGCTCATAAATTAAGCGAAGCTGGTAGTAGGCTATCGAAAATATCTTCGCAGTATGGCCGGCCAGCAACCGCATCGTTATTCACACCACTATGGAGAGCATCGTGACGTGATCGCGATGGTGAAGATGCTGCAGCAAGACTGGCAAATACGGAGCTCTTTATTTGGGCGAACTTGTGCCCAGAAAATCAAAGCTCAAGATACAAGCGATACGTGCTGCGCACTGATAGCGACGGGAGCAGTCGTCAGCCGTTGAGTAATTTCATCATCGGTGAAACGCGTCGTCCTTTATACATCAGTCATCAAACCTTCCAGCGTTATCGCTGGGCTCGCGTAAGCTCTCGAATAAATTTGATTACTCGCGTCCGGCGCGTAATCTTAACAGAATTATCTCAAACAATTGTGAAGCTTCTCAAACATTACGGCGCGGTCTTCGTCAAACGTTGCTAACAGTCTTTGTGGGTGAAACCCGAATAAGTCAAAACAAAGCAATAAACACGCATGGCAGTAATATCGCTAGTAATATTACTGATTGTAACTACCGATTGGACTATCGATAGTTTGTCGATAGTAGCACTATCGATAGTTTCAAAAAAACTACCGATGCTATCGATAGTCAATTTACCGATCGTTCTGCATCACTATTCGACATACGCATGCTGTGACCAGGTTTTACACTGAAAAAAGATTAAAAAACGAGTTGGCTGGCAACAAAAATAAAATATTTATTTTTAAATACAGAACCTATGCATTTGTTCATTGCACGTATAGCATACACTCACAACTTCATCTGCACGCACAAAAGTTCTGCTAAAGCATATGACAGGTTTGGTTTGGCACGTCACTTTTCGGTCAAACATAGCGTAGACGCTTCTGGCAAAACGAATGCACATAAAAAGATATGCTAACATACATGAGGCGTGGGTTCTGTTTACATGCTACAATCGGCTATAGGGAACCCAAGCTCAAGTTGCGGCTCTGTCGGAAAGCTCTGAACGTTAGCGCGGCCGACTCAGCCCCTTTCACGGGGTAGCGGTAGCGCACGCGTTCTTCTCTCGGTGCGGGTAATTGAGGGACCGTCAGAGGCTTGCTGTGGAAGCTGCGCATTTCCGCGATGGCAGAACCGGACTCCGCGAAGCGCAAGCGTGTCCGAAGTATTGCGGTTTAGTGGCCAGCCACAACAGTGCAGACAAGGCACCGATTCACGTGTTAAACTGTATCGGTTCCCGGGCGTGTCGCACGAGAAATAAGGCGGCAAGCGTGGATAGCGGACAGCGCTGTCTCGCCTTCTATTTGGCTGTCTGAGTTCATCGCTTTCGTTCGTTTCCGACGACCTGAATCGGTAAGTACGGGGCGCATGCCGCAGCGACTACAATATGATTACTCGCTGTCTTCTCGCATTGTTAAAGTCCAGTTACGGTGTAGGTGTAGCAACTTTGTGTTTGATTCCCCGTGCTAGTGAACCTACCCGTCGTTGTTGAACGTTCACATTCGCGTTATACAGTTAGCGTTGTGCGGTTGGTTGAATTCAACTGAACTCGGCACTTGTCAGAAGTTCGGCGCCTGCATTTCACGCGTCGGGAAGCTGCTTATCACGCCGGAACGGACGTCTGTGCATTTTCAGCAAGCTTTGACATCGTTCTGCACGTTTGCTTTGTTTTTTGTCACTTATTAGGGTGATATATATTTAAGCCGCTAAATATAACTGGTACTTAATACATGCTTTGCAATTGCAACCTTGAAGTAAACACCTTCTGATTTGTGCTATTTTCTAGCCGCGTTCACGCAACAGGTTTTATACGCCTGTCAAGTCGATATCACTAAAAGAGACTGCAAGCATGACGCGAGAGCCGAAAGAACGAGGCGAGCAGTTCATCTTGCTTCACAGTGGTTAAAGCGAAGCTTAGCTTCCTCGCGTCTTAATCGGCGGGTGATTCTCCAGCGGCACGGAGGACTTGACTCTAACCTTCTCAGGAAGCAGTGCCATGGCCGTATAATCTTTTTTCGCACGCCGCAAGCGTTTGTTCACGAAGCACACGGCTGCTACTGTAAGCATGCCATATCAAAACAACAATCATATGATTCGTAGTCCACGCCGCAGAACATCGATAGCGTGTACGGCTTCATTCGGAGTGCATGTGGACCATTATTCATCTTTAACAGGACAGAATGAGACTACCTCGAGGTATATTCCTACACGGTGTAATCGCGACTGTGGAAATGCATTTCGCTTTGAAGTCGAGCGTCGTTGTCGTCGATCGTCTGCACTTCCTCGTTAACGTGATTGACGAGCCTTTCTTATTTTCAAGTTCGCTTTTCAGAAGTGCCAGTCAAGCTTGAAAAATCCTTTTGAAGCCACACAGCAAGCGGTACATTGTGAGGCGCCGCAAGTGCACCGAGAGCTCTGCACGTGCACAGAAACGAGCAGCAACGCGGTGGAGAGAAGGGAAAACGCGCGCTGCTTACACCCCAGTTTCTCTTTTTTGCCAGAGATGGCGCTGCCTGTCAAGAGCAGCAGCGCCGCTAAGCGTTGCTTGGGAAGCCTATTAGCACTGATGTCTCACTGTGAAAGAAAATTAACAGCGACACACACACAAAGAATATTTGTACACCTACAATTCACTTGAATGTAAGGATCTTCCTCTTATTACTAGAACCCTTCTGCTTAGATATGCTGTCGTTTCTGGAGCAACATAATTTTTCAGAAGAGTGTTGACAGTAGGCCTCAGGATGTTTTTCAGCACTAGATCAGGTGGTGGGGCCAACTCATGCAACTT
>NW_023615353.1:0-40001 GCF_013339695.2 Rhipicephalus sanguineus
CGTCAGTTACGGGGCGTGTAACAACAAGGACCTCGACGTATACCTCATTATTATCTGGAATTGTGAGACGTGCCCGCCATTTGTTCCCTTTACGCCCGTCTTTTCAACGTTAATACACGACGGTAATGACAACATGAGCGTCTTTTTCATGTCTATCGCCCAGCGACATAATCGTTCTGTACTGGAGTAAAAGGCCTATAATTAAAAAGTCATATGGCATGCTTCAAAAAGCCGTTATGACTGCACGCTCTTTTTCTGCGGTTATTTCTTTTCTGTCGTTTTTTTTTTTCGTTTTTGTGTGCGCGCGCGTATGTGTGTTTATGTATGTGCGTGCGCGCGTGTCTGTGTGTGTGCGTGTGTGTGAGTGTGTGCACGTGTGTGTGTGTGCGCGCGTGTGTTTGTGTATGTGCGTGCGCGCGTGTCTGTGTGTGCGTGTGTGTGTCTGTGGGTGCCTGTGTGTGCGTGTGCGTGTGTGTGTGTGTGTGCGCGCGCGCGCGTGTGTGTGTGGTGTGTGTGTGTGTGTGTGTGGTGTGCGTGTGTGCGTGTGTGGTGTGTGCGTGTGTGTGTGTGTGTGTGTGTGTGTTTGTGTGTGTGTGTGTGTGTGTGTGTGTGTGTGTGGCGGTGACTTGGCATCGCCAAAACCACTCAGGGCCTTTGCAGTGACCTCCCAGGCATGACAGAATTATCTGCGCGCGCAATGAAGCGGCAAAACGGAGCGTGGCCTCCTACTGCTGAGTAATTTACAAGCCCTGTAGGCTACCATGAGGACGTATACTGGGACAGCCCCATATTATATGAAAGAGGTCGGCCATGGGGGCTCGGCACAGCTTGCCCTGATTATTAACGGCAGTAGTAGTATACAATTGGGGGTTTTGTAAGGAGCCCGTCTGGAGTTGCCTCTACACGAGCTCCTGCCGATTAGTTAGGGATTCGTGCTCGGGGAGACAGTGAAGTCTGGTCAATCTATAATGTTGCGCAATTTCATGATACGTCACCATATGGTCGCGTGTCGACCACCTAATTTCATCTCATTCCTCGCTCCGAAACGGCTTGGACCGTGGGCTCGGGAGCCTAAAGCTCGAGCCTGATGGTGGGCGGCCTCATTACCAAGGAGTGAGGAGTGGGCTGGTTGTCAACATTTTTTACACAGTGTGATAGCAAGTTTCACGCTGAGGAGTACTGGAATTCGTGATTCCATCTCGTGCCGCAACTACACGAACTTTTAACTTATGACGCAGCGAAACCTGACCTGTTAAAAATTTGTTTGTAGCAAACATAAGATGTCGCCAAGTCTACCAGGATTCCACCAGACATGACGGCTGTGTAAATTTGCACTGGCTCGCTTATTATAATGGTCATAATGGCGATTGCAGCTGTGCTGAGTTGTACGTACCGCGCGGGTTAGACCTATATAATCGACAGCAGCAGGAATGAGTGTTCACTGTGATTTGCGCACTGTTTAAAAACATGCCAGGAAAGCAAGAATAGTGCCCAATGGAGCCCTAACACCTAAGTGAAATAACTGACGTACAATAAATAATTTAAAAATTAAGGACTGCTGAATCGCAGAATTCGAAACTAAAACATCGCGGGTGAAATCACTGAGCATAAAACAAATAAGCCAGAATAACGCAAGAAATAACACATCAGTTGCTCCATTTCTCGTGATAAATAACACAAAACGCAGCCCACCCGTAACTAAACCAAGTTTTGATGCCGGAAATGATAGTGCGACCGGGACATTTACACCTAGAGCGTAGGTCTAGAGACTTTCATTATCATGTTCTTGCTAAAAAATATAGTTTTGATACTTAAGGAGTCGTCGCTGCTCAGTTTAATTCATCCCCAATTTCGTACATCACAAATTTCGCCCTATTTACGCCCCCTTTTCCATTCTGCATGGATTGCGGAGGTATAGCACGTCATAACATTCATTCAGGCAGACCTCTCAACTTTCCCATCGTAGAACAATCTCTCTCTTTCACCACCGACCTCCCTACCCTAACCATGCTGGTTTACATAGATGCTCATTGTACATTCTTCGCTTTTGGATTATTTATATGGGCACCGCGCAGTCTTGTGTCCTTGTGTCCTTGTATGTGCTTTACTAGTGATAGTAAAAACATTTACGAAATTTTATTCAGAACTAAAAATTACTCTGAATTTGTAAAATATTCTGTCTTTGAGGCGTTCACTGGCTAAAGCAACAGGAACGTCCGCTTAACCACATGCAAATTTCATGGTCACACAAGAAGAATTGCGTGTAAATAGTATTCGCGAACAAAATTTCGCACTTCGGAATTTTCACAACTAATTAGTTTGTTTCATATTATTGTATTATTGCATGTTTTAACAGCGAAGCAGTTTAGCAAATCGTTCCTTGTCCGGCTAACCAAAAGCTATCATCGTCATAAACGGGTATGTGCCACAGAAATTGGATAGATCCTACTACTCACCACTGGTACACTAAAAATAGAAGGCAACAGTTAGCCCAACAACAATGGCTGCGAAGCGACGACGGCAAGCCAAAGACCCTGAGTACATACAACGAGAGAATACTAGGTAACGTGAAAGGCAACGGCGGCTGCGTGAAGACAGGTCAGCGATACGAACGACGACGTGCCCGTAGATCTTCTATGAGAGGTGCGAACGCTTGGTTTCAGCGCGAGTTTCTGTCTCCGGAGTTCGGACATCCGCGTCATGTCTGTGTGTGTCTGTTGTTGTGCCTCAGCGCAAAGGCCACAACGTCGCCGACTTTCCAACAAAGAGGGATCCTGGAAAACGGCGTCTTTGCCCAGCCGGCCCCGACAACTGACGCCAGTCGTCGTTCTTCTACGCTGCCTAGTGGCCCAAAAGAGGCTCAACACCTGCGACCTAAAAGAGGGTCACATCACAATGGACGTGGTACCTTACTTAAGGCCGAGCTGGTCCGTTGTTAGGGGAGTGGAACCAGCCGACGTGGTCGGGCTGGCAGTCATGTTGACTGAGAGCGAAAACATGTAAAATAGTCTGTACATAAACTATTTCCTTCTTCATTTTGTCCTTCTGACTGCTCCGGGCACGATGCACACTCGTGTTCGCACCGGCCACGTAACCCCAGTCCCAACAGCGATTCCAGCGGTGGGATACCACGACCTCGTATTTTACGCTGAGCACCCGAGGGGGCCTACCTCATTCCTAACACTGTTGTTTAACTCGAACCTCTCTGCGCTGAGAATCACGTAGAAACAACCTTTCCTTGGGTTTCTTGTCTGTTAGTTCTGATTAAAAACGAGCCTATAAAATTGCTCTTACTTCGTAGAAACAACCTAGCATCACCTAGCTAAAGCCTAACAACGACCTAGAAGAAACCTAGAAATAACCTGCCTCACCTAGCTAAGGCCCTGAAACAACTTAGAAGCAATCAGATTAGTCTTCAGAATCGTCCAGTTGCGCTGCCTCAAGCGTTGCGCAGATTAGTGCAAGCTTCGCCAGTTTTTTTTTATTGGTATATAAACTAGCCATTCTTCAATTTTTGTTACAATCTGGGCGACTGATTTATTCTTCATCCTCCGTTTCAGTTAAAAACTTTACCCCTGATATTAACCGCCGGTTTCATGGTCAATCCCTCGTAGGGGGCAGGAGCCAAGAATCAAGGAACAAGCAAGCAAGCAAGCTTCCTTTGTGAGCATATGAAATGATGATGACATTTATTATTATTATGATCATCATATCATGATCATGCGCGAATCCAGAAGGGGTTTTCTGGACGTCCCCTCCCGGTGTCTTAATTCTCTTCCGGTGTGCACTTAACTTCCGGTTATAGCGCAGCTAAGAAAGGCCTCTGAGGCAGGTACGGTCAGCAATGATGGCCGCATAGTGTTTCGTATAGTATGAATCTCTATGGATAGCCGATATCTTCTACATTAGACTCCGAAGGAAGGCCTCTGAGACGAGTTCGGTCCAAAATTTGGTCGAAATCTGGGACATTAGACCCCGTTACAGAAAGCGCATGGGAGAACCACAGGAGGACACGTCACGTCGTGCGCACGTCAGAGTTGAGTGAAAGACGAAAACGCGAAGGCTCCGCTCCTGGCCGACCAGCTTTGGGCTGTCCAGCAGGCCCGCGAAGTGGCCGACAGGCTTGGCCTGACGGTCCCGACGTGGGAGTCGCCCACTGCGCGCAAGGGCGCGTCCCGCAGGACCTCATTAAAGTTATTTCAATCAATCAATCAATCAATCAATCAATCAATCAATCAATCAATCAATCAATCAATCAATCAATCAATCAGAAGGGTGCGTTGGATTTGATGATGATGATTGTTTACAGCGACGCGATGTTGATGAGGACAGGCCCCGAACCTGGTGGTATACAGACGAGATAATCATGTTAATAATGAGTAAATAACGAGCAATATGTCACTAAAATTATGAACGAAGCGTTACTTAATCAAACATACAGTATGTAGTAGAATGTTGCTTAGATATGAAGAAGCACGGATAAGTAAATTTAACACAACCCAGATACCAATGGCTAAGGCGACGTATTCCAAGGAAGGATGACTTACAACTTCAAATTTGTAGTATCGCTAATTTAAGTAAATATAGCGAAATTTTAGAGACCCGTGTACCTAGATTTAGGTGGACGTTAAGAACCCCAGGCGGTCAAAATTTCTGGAAGCCTTCCACTACGGCGTCTCTCATAATCGTATCGTGGTTTTGGGGCGTTAAAACCCCAGAAATTATTTTATTATTACGTGCACTTATGTTATGGTCGAGATGACGACGACGAAAGCACTTTTTATTAGCATCGCGTTTCCTTCTTCTTTCTTTTTTTTGACGTTTCATAGGGTTTACATTTCCCTTCATAATTGTCAGTGTGGACAATCCCCCTCGTGGGTATAAGCCAGTCTCCTTTGGGCTACAAACAAACAAACAAACCTTCATTCTAATTGACTCTATAACCTCAATTAGCGCTTAAAACTTTCACACTATATGATCCGCGCGACTCTTGGCCGATTCCCCTGAGTGGGCAGGTGCCAATCATCCCAGCAACACCATCATCATCATCATAACCTCGCGTGCCCAAGTCGCGTGCTCCAAGAAGAAGAAACAGCCATGGCGTTCAACCGGATGGCCTCGCCGATGTTCCTCGTTTTCCTGGCGGCAATCGGGAGCGGTGCGGGTGCCAAGGACGAGGCGCCGTCCGTCCTCAGGAGCATGCTGCTCGCGTTCGTGAGGGAAGCCTCGGGCTGCGATTCCCTTAAGACCGTGCTCGGCGATAGCGACAAGGTTGCTCTGGTCGCATATCACAACGATTACCGGTCGCAGGTAGCCGGCGGTGGAGTAAAGGTCGCCGGCGGTGACACTTTACCGAAGGCGAGCAATATGAAGAAACTGGTGAGTATTCTTGCCTTTGAGTGCCTGAGCTCTGGAAGACTGTCATAATAAGCTCTAATAAAGAGTATGTGCTACCCTTTTTGGTGAGTCCTCGCTTGCCACGTGTATGACTCCTTTTAAAGAGACAAGTTGATTCTCTTTTGGGTGCCACGACTCTCGGATGAGAGTATAGGGATCACCAAAGAGAGTCCACATGTGCCTTTAAACTCATGCACATGGCAAGTAAGGACTCTCTAAAAAGAGTCAAATCACTCTTTGCTTAAGCGAAGCTGTTCTTAGCCAACCCTTCCCCGTCCGCCAGTGTTGCTGTGTGGTAAGGTTGAAGCACGATAGGAAGAGGGCTATGCCGTGACTAGAAAGGCAACAGGGAAGCTTGGCGGAAAGGGAAATGGGGTGTCTAGCCGAGGGAGCGGCGAGGATGACGCTCGGTGGAGAGGGGTAGCCAATGAAAGGCGCGCCTGGAATGGCCACGGCGATGCTCGGCGGAAAGCGCATCAGAACGCAGATGTCTGCAAGAGTGCATAGGCGTGTCCGAACGCAGCTGTTTGCTAGGAGTAGGCTCCGAGAGTAGGGTACAATGACACACATACACACAAAAAGAAATACAACACTATCGATGGAAATTCAAATACTAATCAAACTTTCGGACCAAATCAGTGACTAGTCCATCATTCACTGTGAATTGATGTTGAGAAACTTAGTTCGTAGTCGACATTGGACCATCAAGGAAACCACTAGCATAGAGAAGAGCTGAGAGGGGGTGGGAGGAGATTGGGAGGGGGGGGGGGGGCAGGTATTGCTTCCTTCCGAGGGAAATATATATGCATGTCCTTTCTCTCACTATTTACTTCAACATTCTTGCATTGCAAGAATGTTGAAGTAAATACTAGTAATTACTATCAACATTCTTGCATTGCATGTCCTTAACGATGTGACCCTCAAATATACACCATACGTGCGGTGACGCGGGACGGTGTCGTTCCGAACCGCGGCATCTATAAGACCGCTGTCCACTCTAGAAGCATAGGAGTCTGCCATGGTGCTTGCACTCACCGCTCAAACAAAAAATCATCCCGATTCCAACCACGCCGTCACTAATTATGCCAGGAGTTACGTAGGCAGCATATCTGGTAATCTAATGAACCGTCTGCAAACAGATGCGATCACGTAATTGCTGTGGGTCCTTGCTTATTCGGGGAACGCAGGGAACGAGGCAGCACACCGAATATCCCGAGGCTTAATCAACCAGGCTCGGTGTACATCCTCCTCTGAACCTGCGGATTCCCGGGACGAGCCGATGACCACATTTAATGAGCTTACTCTATTTTTCAAGGAGGCCAGAAAAATCTACACAGCTCCTAATGAACTATCAAGAGAACAAACCACGATTCTGCGCCAAATTCCCGTATTCTTTGTCATGTATGCACAGATTGGCGTGTATTACATGCGGACTCGTAAATCCAAGTTGTATAACTGTGAGCTAAATGTTTAGGGCACTCCAAGCAATGCGCAATGGGGATGTTTAGAAAAACCCCCACCTAAAAATCTGTTGCCAGCACCCCCAGAGGGCACTGTGAGGCCCTCGTAAGGACAGAAGACAGGAAACTCCAGGTGGATCTCACAACCTCGGCTCCACAGGTTGCCTCCACCAAGGCTACCTATAAGTATTAGCAGGCTCTTAGAATTCAATAATGTCGTTTCCTCCTCCTCCTCTTCCCACTATCTCCAGGTAATGTTGTTTTTAACTGGTGCATAACTTTGGCTAGTGTCGGCCTCTCACGGATATTCCCACGCGCACTTCTTTTATTCTTATGTAACTAGTCTGTTGCACGCGTAGCCGCTGCCTTGCGCAGGCCGCACCCTAATGTCTGGGAACATTCCTCGCGAGTCATGTCGGCGATTGAATCCACTTGAGGCTGTGCCATGAAACCTCCTTGGGCTGTGCCGATGGTAACAGCTTGCGCAGCTCCTCCCGCACGTTCGCTTTGATGGTATCCCATAGGTCTTCGGTGCCTAGCGAGTGCGCTTCGGTGTAGCCTGTAAACAGGGTTGAGCGGTTGTAATGCTTCGTCCGCATCTACAGTGACTTTTCAATTGTTGTAGTCTTCGTTAGCAATTCGGTGACTGTTTTTGGTGGGTTCCGCACCAACCCTGCAAAGAGGTTTTGGTTCACTCCCCGCATAAGGAAGTGGACCTTTTTCTTTCAGGCATGGCAGCATCGGCCAGGCGGAAAAGTCGCGTCATCTCTTCCGTGTAGATGGTCACTGTCTCATTCGGTAGCTGTGTTCTTGTCTGCAGCAAAACAGCGGCATTTTCCTTGCGGACGATGCTCGTGAAGGTATTATGGAACGTCGTCCGAAAGAGGCCCCAGGTTTCAAGGGTCGATTCACGGTTTTCGAACCACGTCTTCGTGGCCTCTTCTAAGTAGAAGTAGACGTGGCGCGGTTTCTCTTCATAGTCCCAGTGGTTGTATGTGACGACTCGGTCGTACGTCTCCAGCCAGCTCTCCGGGTCTTCAAACGACGATTCACGGAAAGCCGGTGCATCACGACTGTTGTAGTCGGCAGAGGGGCTGTCATCGTCTCGGCGGTCGATGTGACGGTCTTGGGCTGCCTGGTGTTTTCGGGAAGGAGCCCGTACTCTTGCTGTAGGCCCTTCTGCCGGCGGCTAGTTCGACGATCCGGGTTGTCTTTAGCGTCGTCTTCTTCACGGCTTGGGCTTAAGTCAGCACCCCGCAGTGGCGTCCGGATCATGAAGCAGCACCTCCACCAGATGTCATGGGGCCGTGACGTCGACGAAGGCAGCATTAGGCGTGTTCAAAATGAAACTGTTTATTTGGTCGTACTTGTGGCCGGGAAACGGAAAGTCAAACTACAGCAATACACACTGTACACTGATAGCAGCGAACAGAGCGTCGGCTGTCGATAAAACTGGTCTGCAGCAAGGCGCGTCGGCATTTATACATGCGGCATCGAACATTCGAGCCTTATCGCTGGTGGCCGCGTTAGATCCAGAATAATCTCAGCTGTTCGCGTTTTCGCGCTCAAGCCTATAAGAAGATTCTAACATAATCTGGAAGGTTCCCCCACATTAGGGCGTGGCTTGTGCAAGGCAGCGGCTACGCGTGCAACGGACAAACATAAAAATAAGAAAAGAAGTGGGCGTGGTAATATCATTGTCGGTGCACGGGCATGATCTGCCAATGTTTCATACGCCCGGCAGTTGTTTTTTCTTAGAGAGATTCGCCACAAATCATGCCATCGCTGCTTCAATGTGAGTGTCACTTGATCGTTTTACAGAAGTGGGACGACGCACTGGCAAAGACCGCTCAGGCCACCGCGGACAAGTGCGACGGCAAAACTCGGGAGACAGCAGCCACCGCGCTCGACACGGGTGAGCTGTTTCCTCGCCGCATCCTCTTACGGTGCATGAATAGTTTTGTTACAGTTTGATGTGATGACCTACGCTTTCTCTAAACGTTCAATTGCGGCGCTCCCGATTCGGTTCCGCCGCATCTTGGCCAGGCGTCGGGTCTAATGCATCCGTTTAATAATACTGCCAATACAAATATCCGGGCGGTCAGTGTGATTCGGCCCTGGATTTGGTTTCAGCCGGCGGAGTGGGAGAGGAGACAGTGACCGTTGGGTGTGAGTGTGTTTCCTACAAAAGACGCGAGTGCACTTGGATATATTTGCGTGTTAAAATACCACCAGCGGTCAACAATCTTCAGATTTTACTGTTTTAGCCACCCAACGGCCGTTTTTAAATTTTTTCTGACTAGTAGAGTTACTCGAATTACCTTACTACAGATGAGTAAGTTTCCCAAGCGAACATGACTTTCAACAGCATAATGTAGGAGTACGCAATATTGTTACGTCCACGAAAGGGTTTCTCGAGGCGCGACTTAACGGTAGTCTCGATGGTCTTGAACGCCCGTGTGGTTCAGCTATCGCTGCGGGTTTCGGTGCCACCATATTGTGCCTTGTCGATTTTTATCTTTAACAACTAAACGAAGAGTGATACGGTAGACGCATACGCATGAAAAAAATTGGGTTGGCGCATTCGACGTTTCATGTCCTTAATAATTTATGTTCCGATATAAAAAAAGACAACAGAACATTCGTTTAACAACCCAAGGTGGCGGCGCCATGTGTCTTACGCAAAATCGTCTATAGAGGCGAAAATCTTCCTCCTCTTTTCCTCCATCAGGCCTGTCTCGCAACACCTTGGTGGACAAAACCAAACTGCGTGCACAAGAACTTCTGTAACAATATCTCTTACAAGGGTGATTTAATCATAGATTACATACCGAACGCAAAAATAAACCAAAGGACATCATCATAAGCACCTTATCAGGAATCACATCCTTAAGGTAACAAGACAGCAAATATAATCACAGTGCGCAAAATTAGTAGTACTAAACTAGTATCTAGCGTTTACAACGCTGAAGCGTAATTTGCTTGATCCGCTAGAAAAGAACGTGGAATTACTCCGGATAAATTTCGGCCACCTGGGGTGACGGGGGGGGGGGATCTCTAACGTGGCCTAAATCTAATCACACGGGTGTTATTACATTTCTCCCTCATTGAAATGCAACACACACACACATACGTGTATATATATATATATATATATACGTTGTGCAGGGTCGTTCACCGGGGTGCACCAGAACATTGGCCAAGACGAGCTCCCCGAAAAGACCTCGGACTCGGATGTCGGGAAATTTGTCAAAAACATTGTGACGAATTGGTACACCGAGGGCAGCAAGACATTCAAAGCGGCAGATTTGGACAGCTACCCTGCAACTACTACGGACGGTCACTTAGAGGACTTCGCCCAGGTACGCACAGGTTCTATTACATTCCTTTAAAGGGGCCCTGCAACTCGTTTTCAACATGGTCAGAAAACGCTGCCGATCGCCGGTAGTCGAGGCTGCTGAGAACTCGGGAGCCAAGCTTTATAGCGCAGAACGCGGCCTAGAATTTACAATTCATTTTCGGCCAACTATAGCAATGGTACCCTCTTCTCTCGACAAATGATGCCATATACCCAAATGACCACGCCACATACCCAAAATTCACGGCCATTGGCTTATTTCAGCATCGTGAGCTGCAGTTACTGCGACCGCCGCGGGAGACCGCCACGTGCCCGTGCGCTCGATCGGGATCACACTGAAGGTAATTCGCACGTTCGCAGAAACTCCCTCCCTCCCTCCCTCCCTCCCTGCTTAGCGTCCAGCGCGCTCTTCGGTACGAGAGAAGAGATAAAGCGCTTACAGCGTGCGACAAATCTCTGGAACTCCGCTCGCGCTTGACGGATCCTAAACATCATTGCAGCGGTCGATTTGTGAGGCAATAAAGTCCTTTAGTGAAGCCGTTCGATGCTTACTTGGAAAAGTGTTGCAGGTGCCCTTTAAAACGTTTCTTGATAAGCGATACGCGTACAGCGTGCGCGCGTGCGAAATCTATGTGCGAAAATAAACTGAGGAAAATAATTTGTGTACCGTGTACTTTACGCGGCATATTTCAAGAACGCTGAGTATGTACTTTACTTCACCGCTGTCGACGCGTTTTAGCCGACACTGAGGCGTGCGTGTGGCCGAGTCATTCGCTTGGGGAGACTGGCGATTTTTCCAATTTCACAATTTTCAGAATAGTAAATATACCTGAAATTTTAGCGCTGCACATCGCCTTCGTGGGAATACTCGATGCAAAACAGACCAACAAAATCGACTCCGGTGTCGTGAACCTTCTCGTTGTCCCTCGATTTATTGTTGAAAATTTTAAGGCGAGAGCCTTAAATGTCTCTGTGTAAAGGTCGTGGTACAGAAAACACGGTCCAAAAAATGTCGACAGTTTCGCCGTGAGGATGAAGCGATGAATACGATAGAAATAAACTGGAACGTCATACAGTGTAAGGCTACCAGCCAGGGGCGTAGCCAGAAATTTTTTTCGGGGGGGGGGGGGGGTTCAACCATACATTATGTATGTTCGTGCGTGCGTTTGTATGTGTGCGTGTATATATACCCAAGCAAAACTGAAAAATTTCGGGGGGGGGGGGTTTGAACCCCCCCCCCCCCCCCCCCCCTTGGCTACGCCCCTGCTACCAGCTAACTCCTTATTGATCCGACCTCTCGCGACACTACAAAAGGCTGGCGTAAGGGTATGCGGCCGCTCCAGGGAGCGAAGCTGCTTTCGCGCTGTCTCTCACGTCAACGCAAGTAAGCGGTGAGTGTACAGAACGTGCAAGGGCAGGAGGCGTCTACATATCTCTGTCGAGATAGTGCGCGCCAGCCTGCGCGACTACGCACTTTTGATCAATGTTCGCAGTTGTTGACTGAACGACGCCCCCCTAGATTTTTTTCCCCAATAATTTCTCTCTTTCTCTATCTTTATTCCTGCTTCTGTAAACCTATCAGGCTCTTTAACCCTATCGCGCTAAAGCTTGCGTCCCAAAAGATCATTGCGGCCCATAGAACAGCAATACCTACAAATAGGAAAGCGTCTGCATGGCTAAAGCGCGTATATGTACAGTCGCCCAAATCTCCAACTATAGCGTGGGCCAGCGGCAATTTTTTGTGTGGAGCTTTGCCATATGACTGAATTAAGTTCCAAAAAGGGTGAGGGCAATGCATGTTTACGAATCACATGCCCGCAGAACAGTATTTTGCAACTTCGTTCCATTATATGGCGCCGACACACAAAAATGTCGCCACTGCACACGCTAGTTAAATATTTGACCGGCTGTACATAGCTAACTACACACGGATACCCGATATCAAGAACTGGGTTCGCTTGCACGTGTTTCGTTTTTCTTTTTTTTTCCCGCAGTCTTCATAAATGCGCGTATCCTTTTCGTTTATATCGTTGCAGCTTATCTGGGCTGACACCGAATTGGTTGGTTGTGGCTTCAAGCATTACAAGCCGACAGCAAATCCAAACAAACCATTGGCAGTATTAGCATGCAATTACTACCCCGGGTGAGTATACCAAGGTGCTAATTTCTGAGAAAACACGAACCAACTGTTTATACAATTCTTCTTGTTCATCAGTCGTTTAGCTGTACGGTTGCGACTAATAAAACAAAGGTGCGAAGTTGCTGTCAATTACTGTGAGCGGTGACTCTTGCCTTTTCGAAAAACAAACAAACAACGAACTGTACTTCTTACACAAAAGGTACACACTTAGTCAAGTCTCGCATTAACGTCTGTTACATAAGTATCTTTTTTTTTTATTCCAGCGCGAAGTACTGCGTATAAGCGGACTTTCAAGCGCCATAACGCGCCATTTCAAGTGCCTTTCGCGGAGTGGGAATCGTGTTGCGACATATACAGGACATGGGAAATTATTTGACTAACTTCATTGTGCCATTCATTTCGGCGCACCCCAGTTTCTGCCCTCAGTTGAGATCTACGCATCGTTCATTGCTGCTCGTTGCTAAGTGCTTGATCTGCACATCTCTAAGTGTAAATATGTCATATGAGGAAACTTAAATAAGGGAAGGGAGCACACGAGGGCAAACACGATTATATTAGGTAATGTGCGTTGGGGGCAGGCCCGTAGCCAGGGGGGGGGGTGGCTTTCAGCAAGTGCCCCCCCCCCCCCCCGACAAAAAATCCGGGCTACGGGCCTGGTTGGGGGGTATAGTTGGTACGACACGAAACTGAAATAAAACATCGCGGGTGACGAAACACAAGTAGTTTGTGTCCTGTCAACTTCTACTTGTGTTCCGTGAACGGCGCAATTTTCTTTCAGATTACATTAGGCTTGGGATCGCATGCGGTATACGACCGCAGTTGATCGAGAAGAGCCGTCACTTCCGAATTCCAGTAAATATGTTCAGATATATCCGTGAAATATTAACATGTTCCATCGCGACCTAAGGGCTTTACACTTAGGTTACATCGAATTACACGATGCGTCTTCATGTACGGGGAAGTGTGCTTTGGTCGCGTATGCGTGCAGTGATAAAAACGTTCATAGCCTTATCAGCGCTGCTTGCTGCATGCAAAACGGAAGCCTAGGTGAAGGATTATCGCTGTAAAGATTGTGAGGAGCACGGGAACACAAGTCGGGGCCAAATTTAACTGCCGCTTCGTGTAGCACGCCATGTTCATGTGGCCACGCTCTTGTTTCTTGCGCAACATTTCCGCTTAACCTACGTTCATGATATTCAGGGTCTGTAACTAAACCTCAGAATACATTTCCGAAATTAAAAAAAAGCCCTAAAAATACCAAAATTCGCATCGAAGGGTATGAATGTATAAATAACATGACTGATAGGCCATGCCATGCTCACAAGTTAAGTGACCATTAACGCACCCGCAGTGAATGTGCGGGTATGAACCATGCGTAGAGAGAAAGAAAATAAAACATGAAAATAAAAAAAATTTATGCCCGCCTTCTGTGCTCGTGCGACACAACACAGGTTAGTCATACATCGGGGTGGCCTCGGATTTTTTTTTCTCTCTGCTTCCACGCTCGCGTTTACATACTGTGCCTAACTGACGATGACGTCATCATCACTCAACAGGCTGAAGTCGGGGTCTCAAGTGTACAAGAAAGGCGACCCGTGCGCCGACTGCGGCACAGGTTACAAATGTGACTCCACGAAATTATGCGTAAGTCGCCGTCATTTCACCGCTTGCATTCCTCGAATTTCACGAGAAAAGAATGAGTGCTTAAATAATTTCTTTTCTACGATTTCTATGGACCTATCTTTATTTTTCCATCTCGACAACAAACATAGAAGATTACTGCCACGTCTTATTTTGAACTTTTTTCGCTGGCCAGAGGATCAGAAATTTAGAAAAATCTTTCAGCGCGGAAACAAATGAGCTGACAGAACATCTATATTGAATTGAAAAGCTGAACGAATTGCACTGCAAAACAGTGACAGGCAAGTGCGCTTTTTGCCCAAAGTATTCCGTGCATAAGGCAAATGTGCAATGCCGAAGCTCGCAATAAGAAAGAATATTTGTGAAAGGGAAAAAAATTGTCGTCAAGCCGTTTCTAGCGCGAAGCCACATGGAAATCCATACGGGCTTCTCAGTATATAGGCGACTACCCAGTTGACGACGGAATTTGTCCTTGTCTGCGATTCGAACCGGCGACCAACGCTCTTGCCATTTGAGCTAAGTGGGATGTTAGCCGACTGGAGCGCGAGAAAGATAGAGTCAACTCGAAACACACGGACGCTGAATATGGAAATGTGTTATACGGTCCCGGTTTTGAATCCCGGATTTCGGCAAATTTTTCGATAACTGGGAAACTTTCTTACTGAGAAACCCCTTTGGACTTAGTCGTAACTCAGACCTGCGAAGGTGAATGCCGTCCTTCGAACGTGAATGTTCAGCAAAGTTGTATCAAACACCTCACATGCTGATGTGTGTGTGTGTGTGGGGGGGGGGGGGGGGTAGGGGATGTTTTGTTATAAGTTTAGAGCAATGGTAGTGATAACCGCTTTGTGGCCGCTGCGGTAGTGGGTGATTCGTTTCACGGCCATTTTGTGCAAGAAGAATTTGTTGCTTTCGTCGAACATTGTATTCACGCTGTTTTCTGATGTCTTTAATTAATTTCCATGGTCTACCCATGGCAGTCTTAAACGAACTGAATGAGTTGCTAGACGGGTCTTCCTTTTATATACGAAAGCGGGAAACACGCGCGGGGAGACGGAAGGGCCGTTTGACGTCATTCGAAGCTTTCGTGCGAAGTGCAAAGCAGCTGCAACCTAACATTTACCGGAAACGCGTGGGAAGGTGTTCTCACTGTTCCCAGGTGCCTTATCATCAATCATGCAGTTTTGATGCTTGTTTTGTGGTTTTCTTTATTGAAACAAATACTGAGCTCTGTGCTGTACGCCTGATTCAAAACCACACAGAGGTCGAAACTTTGTTGTGGAGTTGCAGTTGTGCACGAGTCTACAGCGAACGACAGCGGAGTTACACGCGTTTGCTCGTTTCGCTCTTCTTTCGCAACGCTTCGTTCGTCGGCTCGTCTGTCCACCTCTCCGAATGCCCTTCCTCAGCATCCGAGGCGAAACTGGGTGAAAACGGAACGAGCGCGCGCATCCGATAGCAGAGGAGTTTATTTACACTATCGATAGTGTAAATAAACCATCGATAGCACTACTATCGACAAACTATCGATAGTCCAATCGGTACTACCATCGGTAATATTACTGGCGATATTACTGACACGCGTGTTTATTGCTTTATTTTGATGTATTCGGGTTTCACTAACAAAGACTGTTTGCAGCGTTTGTCGCAGACCGCGCCGCAACACATTGCAGCAAAAACACGCGGGGCGAAAACTTTTGTGTCAGGACTCCTTTAAGATTACGCTCCGCACGCGAATGGTCAAGTTCATTCGAGAGCTTACACGAGCACCAGGGATAACGCTGGAAGTTTCGATGACTGATGTATAGGCTTCCAAAGCAACGTCGAGGGGCGCCACTGCTGTTATCGCAACTGGGAATGTCTACGGCCACAACATTGCCGCCCCCGCTTCCGCGCACGCTCAGAGCTCTCGGATTGCGTCTGTGCGTCACAATGTAACTGTTGCTGACTAGCAGTGCTCTGGGCCGAATGAGGAGCGCATGCGCGCACGTGTCCTTGCCGCTGCCGCAACCAAATCCGGCGACAAACCGCCTTCGCGGGCAGCGTCTGCCCCCAGTGACGCATAGCTCGGCCGCGTGAGCGTCGCGCCCAAACTTGAGCTTTGTTCCACCGATTATCAGATTACGCGACGGCCGGCGACTGTTCTCGCCGCTATCAGTGCGCAGCGTGTATCGCTTGTATTTTGATAATAATAATAATAATAATAATAATAATAATAATAATAATAATAATAATAATAATAATAATAATAATAATAATAATAATAATAATGATAATAATAATAATATCTCGCGTTTAACGTCCCAAAACCACGATATGATTATGAGAGACGCCGTAGTGGAGGGCTCCGGAAATTTCGACCACCTGGGGTTCTTTAACGTGCACCTAAATCTAAGTACACGGGCCTCAAACATTTTCGCCTCCATCGAAAATGCAGCCGCCGCGGCCGGGATTCGATCCCGCGAGCATCGGGTCAGCAGTCGAGCGCCATAACCACTAGACCACCGTGGCGGGGCGCTTGTATTTTGAGTTTTGACTTTCTGGGCACAAATTCGCCCAAATAAAGAGCTTCGTACTTCCCAGTCTTGCTGCAGCATTCTTCACCCTCACAACCACGTGACAATACTATCGATAGTGGTGCGAATAATGATGCTGCTGCTCGCTGGCCGTATTGCCAAAATATTTGCGATAGCCTACTATAATTTTCGCTTAATTTATGAGCAATTTTTGGCGAGAGAAATAAATTATATCCGCAGTGAAAATGGCGGAATATGTCCATTAATAAATTCATATTCAAAAGCAGCCAGTTACACCTTACAAGTTACAAACTTAGTTTTTGACAATTTTTTTTTATTTTGAAATCATAAAATGCAATATAAATTTGAAGCCGCGCAGTTCCACCACATGTAACGGCTTCCTTTTCGCTACAGCCGAACAGTTTGACTTTAGGACCATGTGTCAGGGAAGCACTCTGGTGAAGTACACGAGCATGTCAACTTTCCTGCCCTTCAGCCTGCTTCTCCGGCTCCACTATGTACCACGCGCTTGTGGAACCAAGTTTATGCTGCAATGAGTTCGCGCTGTTGATTTTATACTGTCGTTAGTACTTACTATCGATAGCGTTATCGATAGTATTTTTTACCATCGATATTCCGACAGTGACTCCGCCATCGATAGTATCGATATTACCATCGATAGTTCTGCATCACTACAGTGTATACCGTGTATATAGTTGAAATCAAGAAGAAGAAATGGATATGGGCCGGGCACGTAGCACGTCGGCAGGATAACCGGTGGTCATTAAGGGTAACTGAATGGATTCCAAGAGATGGCAAACGCGTGAGGGGGAGACAGAAAATTAGGTGGGTAGATGAAATTAACAAGTTTGTAGGTATAACGTGGCAGCAGAAAGCACAGGACCGGCTTGATTGGCGGAACATGGGAGAGGCATTTGCCCTGCAGTGGGCGTAGACAGGCTGATGATGATGATGATGATGATGATGATGATGATGATGATGACAGTGTATACCTCTCGTTGGTCCATCATCACGACCATCATGACGAAACTTTTCATCATGATGGTCATTTTCATCATGATAATGAAAATGACCATCATCACGAAAAGGCACGCGCTCAATCACCGCCCAAACACTTCGTACAGGTGGTTAACAAGAGGAGCTGCAACGTGCGGCCTCTAACCGGTGTTCGCCGTGCGTGTGTTCCCTTGTTAATCTTTAGTGTACCAATTTCAGCGAGTGGTGGGGTTTGCCCAATTTCCATGGCACATACGCGCTAAAAGAGTTTTGTCTTTACGCCACGAAATTTTCCGACCAATAACGAAAGGTATACAGCTTCACTATATAAGGTAGACGACACTTTTCTTCGTTGATGAACTCTCCTCCGCCTTTAGGGCTTGCGCAGAACCGATTTGCTTTATTCATGGCCTCTGACATATAGTGCGCCGGCCCAGCCCGCGAAAATCTCGGGGCCGTGCCTTAGTCAGTGTCAGTTTGCTTTCAGCGAAAAACCAAAGCGAGAAGTGCGGCTAACGTCGGCTTAATGTGCACGTACTATCCGCTGCTAGCAAGTATTCCCTCAATCTAAATACATTTAATGCTCTCCCACATACCAATGGACAAAAACGCGAGTTCGTATTGCTTGAATATTTTTTGTTGACAAAATGAGGAATTTATTTCTTGGCAAGAATTTTTTTATCGCGTAGGTAATTCAAGTACAAAAAAATGTCGTTCTTGTGCAGGTCTTGGTGCATAGCTCTATATCATACGCTTAATGCAGCTCCAGTACCGTGAATCCTGAGGAAGTGCGTAGCACGGGTCACGGGTCACCCAGTGATTCCCTTGGCAATCGCGCGCTCTCCACCGCCTCGGTGATCGCGCGCTTGCCGAGGCGTTGGCGCCCTTTCTTGCTCGGCGCTGATATAAGGCGGATGTTTCAGAGGCGTTTTTCGCGATTTTAGGTAGATTATTGCGATTAATTTTTGGTTACTTCTGTAGTTTATGTTATTTTAGACCTTACTAGCTTATCTTGCACTGGTTTTGGGCATTCTTAGCGTTGATTTGGGCCTGTATTGACCAATTCGGCACCATGCGACATGAGACAGTGAATGGACGACAAGCTGGCCCCTAAAGTGCTACGCATTTAAAAAGAGGGACACGTCTTGCGTCCTTCTTTTTAAATGCAAAGCATTTCTTAGCGAACCAAAGGCACTTTGACTGTTTCGATCTATCTATCTATCTATCTATCTATCTATCTATCTATCAATAACTACTCAAAAATGCTCAGAGAAAGTCGGTACAACTTCCAACGCTTGAGCCAAAGCAATAACGGTAATTCGGTATAGGCCACTACTCTCCTATGGCTTCGCATGACATCGGACTCCCAGAATGAGTGCGATCTGCCGAATTTTAACGCGATAGCGTTAGAGAGCTCGTGTCGCAGAAATTCCGTCGTCGCGCGTCGGCACCGTTGGTTGTGAGCGAAAAATCGACGTGAGCGAAAAATCGAGAAAAGCAATAAAACTAAGAATAAAAAATTCTGTCCCATTGAGGATCGAACCCGGGCCGTTCGCGTGGCAAGCAGATGTCCTACCACAAAGCCACGACGTTACTTGCAGCTCCTTCGGAAAAACACTGCATAAATGCCATGTAGTGGAAGGAGTCTCCTTAACTCTTTTTGTTGAACAGATGTCGCGACGAAAACGAGCCCCATTCGGCCGATTTGTAGGCGCATTTGGGAGGCCATCAAACTATGTCGAAAAAGGCCGGCATAGTGCAGCCATCGCCGCTAAAAACACACACGAACTTTCAAACAGCTCTAAATATGGACAACTATGTCCATCTAGCGGAAAACATATCAACAAGCAAACAGCAAACGCTAGATAATGTGCTGCATCTGTGAGGCATTGTGAGATTCTTCATGGCCTCCGAGATGGCGAGCGCGTGGCGTGTATCTTGGAGGCCATGCGACTCTTGCTTTAGATCAAAAACCTGTACGATTCGCGGCGCGCGCGGCGCGGTGTGTGTGCAACAATACACATTAATAAGTATGCACTTAGTGGTTGAAGTGCGCACTAGGGGCCGGATTTCGCTATTGCGTTCAACTCTTAAAGGCGAAGCTTAAGGGTCCCCCAATTTTTTTTACCTCCTTGCGGTTGATTGTGCGCCAAAAAAATTTCCACCACGTGTTACCAACAAGGCCGAATTTCTGCCACCCTGAATTTCCCTCTCACCACTAATCGTGCAGGAAAAGGATGGTGGCGACTCGACTTCGACTTCCGGCGAGTCCAAAGCGGGAGGGGGATCCTCCGCGGTGGCCATCATTGGCATCCTTGCGGCGCTAGTTGCGGTCGGTGGAGTCGTCGTCGGGCTCGTGATGATGCACAGGACGAAAGCACGTGCTGCCGCCGCCGCACATGCTGCCGCCGCCGCACCCGCTGCCGCTTCCGCACCCGCTTCCGCCAGCGAGCAAGGGGCGGCCGCTGGATCCCACGAGGCCGCAGCCGGGGACGCCACCGACCACAAGGGCTCGCCCGGCGCCGAAGCGGAAAAGACCGCCGAGGCTCACGAATCTCCGCCTGCAGCCACGATGCGCTCGCCCACAAATGAAGGCGACCTTCTTCGCGTGCCGCGCGGGACGACGCGCGGTTGACGAGATGCGCGCACCAACCGCAGCGTGCGTTCGCGCGACGGGGCATGCTCCTACAAAAGAAAAGAGAGAAAAAAAAATGGCGGTTTGCACGTGTGCTGACTATGACGTCACTCGGGTCTCTCGGGGTGTTTTCACCCAGATGAATTTCCTATACTGGTTTCATTAACGTCGTTCGGACGTGGTAGTATGCGCGTTTTCCAAGCTGACGTAATATTGTTACATGGAGTCACGTTCGCAGAAACATATATGCTCAAGATTACCCCCGGCTGTCATAATCGTTGCGAACAGGTGAGTTTATTATGTGCGGTATACGAGAAGATACGAGAGAGTCGACTGCACTCTCTTGCCGAATAAATCAGTTCGCAGTCTAGCCAATAACAACTCTAGGTGTAGCGGCGTTAAGATTCATAAAGCGACGTAGGCCCGGCTTCGTATACAGCCTCGGCGTAACATACGCGCGGCCTTTCTTTTCGTATGGAAGGGGCTACTGTTGCGCAAATTGTTACGGTATTTTAAAGTGTGGGGGATGCTTAGAATGTGAAGGCGAATGCCTGGTTGGTCTCGTAGCGATGTGGAACGTATACCTACGAGCCAACACGGCAGCGTATAGGCACCCGTGCAATAGTGTGTCCGAAATGCGACAGCAGGGCAGGAACCCACAGTCTCCCGAACAGAAGCTTCCTCTCGACGGCGGTTATGACAGTTATATCAATCACTCCGTGAACTGTATCTTGCTTTTTGCCAGCAGCGCCCTTAAAGGCTCAAAGAAACCCTCGAGGAACCACCCAAAACTTCAGGCGAGATTTCCGGAAGCGCCAGACTTAGTTTTCGAATACTCAATTTGATTGATCGGTCGAATAAGGCCTCACCATCGTCAGTTTCCCGATCGTGACAAAGATAATCGCGAGATAAAACTTTTTCTTCCTTTCAAATTCTCCTACTGTAATAACTGAATACTATTCACTTATACTTAAAATATGTCTTTTTACAGTCTTCTATCACCTAATTCATTGTCTGTGTACAGAGATCGCCCCATTTCATTTCTAAAACAAACGCATGGTTAGGTTACAGCGCGCAGATTAGAGGATGAACGTGGAGCAAGGACAAGCGAGGACCCTCTTCATTATTTTTCGTGACCGTCATTATTTCGTTAGCATCATGATTATTTGTTTTATTTATTGGCACACACCCACTTTAGAAGATAGACCACGAACACGGAGGTTTAAATACACAAGTAATTGTGCCAATTGCCAACGACAAACATAGAAATGTGTAAATGAATAAACAAAATAAGTTTATGTCAGATGATGATGATGATGATAATGATGATGATAATGATGATACGTAACCGCGATCAGTCAACCTTGTTTAGAAATAAGAACGTCTTGTCATCATTATGGCAACCTTCTTCTTTTCTTAGTCTTAGATGCCCATCGTTTATTGCCAATATTATGTCATCAGTGTTTCATAGTGCTTGCGTGCCATCGCTACAAAGGGATCATCATCGTAATCTTCGCTCTGTGTTTTACCATTATAGAGATACAAATCAGCATTTGAGTTTCCTCATCTTAATTATTCTTGGAAAAATCGATGGTGCTCCACTAGATAGGCAGAAATATCAATTACGAGAATACGATGCCGAGTCCCCCCACTGAACTTTTACGTACACAGGTCTGGTCTTGTGCACACACATTTATGCCTCCATTGCATTGAGAGTGAATCTCTGCATCATTTCTTCTTAACATGCAGATTGCTTACCAACCAAAGGAAAAAACTTCTAGACGAATTCCTCCGAAAGATGGGCCTAAATTTATCACTTCCGGTGGTTCTTTCCTTTGGCGCTACTGTACTGGGTTTTAGCCACAGGAACATTTGCAATGCGGTATGTGATTTCCCACGTGAGACAAAGCGATTTGAATGTTAAGGTTATCGAATTCAGTTTCTTCCCCTTACTTTCTTCGACTATCTATCTATTCTTTTCCTTTCCTTAGTTAGCTAATGACTTATTTCAAAAGTTATGTATTTCTAAATAATTTTAGAATATAAACAATTTTATTTATATAACAAGGCACGGCCCGTTTCATGGCCGATCCCCCGCGGTGGGTTGTGTCACTTTACAGGGATCAACCAACCAACCAACCAACCTTGAGCGTTTTTCTGGCGACATTAGCGAGTGGCGTGGGCGACGTCAAAGAACAGTCCGTGCTCTGAAGCATGTTGGCCGCGTTCGCGAAGCAGTCAGGCCAGGACTGCGAAGCCACGGACGAAGGCGGAGGCCTCGCCGACGAGGACAAGACCGAGCTCGTCAAGAAGCACCACGAATACCGGGCTCGGATAGTTGGCGGCGGCCTACATAGGTTCCCGACCGCAACCAACCTAATGAAACTGGCGAGTTCGGCCAGCGGATCATTTGTTATAATAACAACCGATGGCGTTTTGCGTCGCGAAAACGCGATATGATTATAAGGGACGCAGTAGTGCGCTCCGGAAAGTTCGACCACCTGGGGTTCTTTAACGTACACCTCAATCTGAGCACACGGGCGTCTAGCATTTTCTTCAACCAACATACCTTAACGGGGCATTATTTTCTGGCCGATAATGTGGGCCGATACCGAAGTCATTGCCGTCTAACAGGACGTCTTGCTAAGCCAACTACGGTATTTACCTGCATACTGCCATCACTAGTTAGAAAGACTAGTTATGGCTGAATGACAATTAGTGTAGACCAGTGTTGGTTAATATTGCTTAAAAATAGCTAAATAATTAGCAATGGTGGCTCATATCTGCTACCCTTTGTAATACCTTCCAGCCACGGCGTACATATTTGGAGACACGGCTCTGTTCTTTACTCTTCTATTTAGTAGTGGGAAAAAATGCAACCATTAGCTTCCGGGTAGATTCGTTACTTTTGTTACCTAGTGTGGCCCCAGTGTGAACCCATTTCAGAATGTTGAGCATCGCCAGAAAGGGTCATATTAGGGAAGGCACCACGTTCTACTTGATGTTCAACGTGCCGCATTCCGACGGGCAATATATCGCGTCGTGCTGTGCTTGCAGTTGTTGATTAACTCTCGTATGCACTGTGAGTAGCGAATTCATTAAAAATGAAGCGTCACTGCGAAATGAATATGTATTTAATAATGAATTCGCTGATGTGATAACTTTCTACAAAGCGCACAATACATCATCCGACCATCTTGACTGTTTTCGCCTGTAGCTTGCAGTGCTTTGGAAAAGATTTATAAAAATTGGACGCATTTATAGATAACTAATGATAATTCATGACGAGGGTACCAGTCCTTCCCACAGTTCACTTCTATCCCACGCTTACATTTTTTAAACACAGTCCGTAATCGCTGGTTGACCGTCTCTTCCATATATCATGGCTTTAAGGACTGGAACAATGAACTGGCATCGAAGGCCCAGACCACCGCGGACAAGGGCAATCCAACGCTTCGCGAAAAGGGAACCGCGCTGTACACAGCCAAGCCACGCCATCGAAATACAAAGGTTTTCTTGATACTTCTTAAAGCAACATTGAGGAGTTCATAACACGCTTCCGTATTTATATAGTGCAACTAAGGTTTAGAAACTAAGGTTTAAAAAGCCAGATGTCTGACGAAATCGAGACGTTATTGCCATATGCTTTAAGAAATGACAATGACAAGGCTGCGCATGAAGAACTCGGCGTAGAGTTTTGATTTAACCCCTATTATAACTGGGTATTGCAAGCAGTCAATGTTAATATTACAAGCAGTAACCTGCCGACGTAGCTCAATTCGTAGAGCATCGGACGTGTAATTCGAACGTTGTGGGTTCGGGCCCCACCGTCGGCAAAGGTGTTCCATCTTAATTCATTTCAATTTACGTCTTAATTATTAAAAGCAACAGTTAATGTATTGTATGCTTTTCATGGCTTAATTATCTGTAGGATTCATTTGGTTAAGCCCAACAAAGAAACGTGCCCTCCGAACAACGGCCCTTCTGTAGTCAAAGTAACGATACAAGTGTATTCTGGTCAACAATTCAAAAAAGTAGCATTTAAACATTTGTTGATCAAAACCGATATGGCTAAATGGCATATTCATGAAAAGGAGAGAAATACCAACCACCTGCTCATACGATTAGTTGAGTGCTTAATTTCTGGGAAAAAGTGCGAGGCTATATAACATACTCTGACGGCTCAGGAACGTCCCACGCGACACATTATACACGAATGGTCTTAATTGTTCGCGCTCTTTCGATTCCCCCGGCTTGCACAAGAGTGATTGCCACCGACGCCAACGCAAAGTTCAAACCTGAAGACTTGGACAACTACGTTGTCCAAACAGACGCGGATACGGAGATATTCGTACAGGTAGAGATGATTTCACACAAGACACGTGGGGGCCGCCACCTTGGACTGTTAAGTGGCAGGCAGTACACGAAAATATGTACTATACACAAGTAGTAAACTTTCCGATTTGTACGTTCAGCAGACTCCAATGACAGTATGTTGAGAAATCGCTTTGCTTTACGCACTAGCTCTTGCGCAGTTGGCAACTATGTGCGCACATTTCGTTCCCAAATAATATTATTTCATGGTTCCTGAGCAATTTCATGTACACTCTAGAGAAAAAGAAAGAGTATATGTTATTCTATTTGTTGAGTCCTGACTTTCCACGTATATGACTCTCTTTTAAGAGACAAGTTGACTCTCTTTGGGTGCCACGACTCTCCGATGAGAGTATAGTGATCTCTAAAGGTAGTTCACGCGCCTCTTTTAAAGAGTCATATAGGTGGTAAGGCAGGACTCGCAAAAAAGACTTGGACTTTTTTTTCTTCGAGTGTATGGTAGTTTTGCTCAAATTTATATATAAATTAACAGTCTTTTTCATCAACACTAAATAATTGTAGTGTTCTCAAGTGCAAACAGGCCACGCGTTCTTCAAATGTGTCTAGCTTTAACGCGTGAAAGATTATTTTACAGTAATACACTTCACCTAAATATATGCCACCGGATTGCTTTACATGCATATTCAATGCTTTGAAAGTTATTGTAGATGGTTGTATAACCGGGAATGTATAACCATGATCGACGCCTGGATGTTTTCTTGATGTAACACCGCCCGCACGTAGGTGCCTATACTGCGGCGGCATTTATCATCCCCGCGTTACTTTAAGACATCAATAAGATTGCTGT
This sequence comes from Rhipicephalus sanguineus, assembly GCF_013339695.2. Taxonomy (NCBI): domain Eukaryota; kingdom Metazoa; phylum Arthropoda; class Arachnida; order Ixodida; family Ixodidae; genus Rhipicephalus; species Rhipicephalus sanguineus. The sequence continues at coordinate 25,347 of NW_023615353.1, forward strand.
TTCGTGAATATGCGTACATGTACACGTGCGTCTGGTTGCATGCGTGCTGTCAGCATAGACAATGAGGGCCACCAATAAACCAATAAATGAAACTGTAACGGGGACGATCCCATTACTGACGCTTTATAACTAACTGCAAGTTCGAGATAAACACATGCTTCTGTAAACAGCGCAGTAACAGGATACAGAATAAAAAATGCACGACAGACGCGCTGTTTTCTGAAGTGCGTGACCGCATCGACAAGCCCGGCTAACCGCCATTCTGAAGTTTTCGCAGCGTCAGTGAATTGCACCAGTGCATACAAAGGGCCCAGCAACGCCAAGCACAAACCACGTAAACCCTGTTGATTGCGCGCTTCCGGGAGCAGAAAATTTCCATGTGCTCTGCACGGCTGCGCTACCTTTGACAGCTGACACTATGCTGTACATTGGCTATTGTAGAGTAGCCAGCCTTTCTAAACACTTTTTTTCCCCTGACACTTCGTGCGAATTGCGCAGGGTCTTTCCCGGAGTGAACCAGAACCAGGACTCCGCCACCCCCCCCCCCCCCCCCCCCCCCCGCTCCCAGCCACAAAGCCACAACGGCTCTAAGGCTGCGACATTTCTCGATAAATGGTTCGACGCCAACGCGAAGTTCAAACTTGAGGACGTGGACAACTACGATGTCCAAACAGATGCGGATGCGGAGATTCGCACAGATATAGGATTTCACGCAAGACACGTGGGCGCCGCCACATTTGGCTGCTAAGTGGCCGTAGGAGAGGTGAAACAGTCAAGTGGATCCCCGTGAGAACAGTAACAAAGGAAATTTATTCACGATGTTTCGACCAGAGTCTGGGATGACCATCGTGGTTGGAGTTACAGAGACTCACGTTCCTCTGTCGGTGAAAATTTTCGACTGTAATTGCGGCATATGAGAGGAATAGAATTCTCGTTGCGCAGGTACGATGTACTTGTTTCGCAGGGCTCGTATGGGTACGGAACCACGGAGGCGTATTCGAGAACGGGATTAAACTAATACTTTATACTTTTTTTTCGGCTTTTAGGCTGAAACTCGCTCCACTGGTTGCGGCTACAAGCAGTTCAAGTTCGCATCAAAGCCAAACGAAGACCCAAAGGAAATACTTGCGTGCAATTACTACCTTGGGTGAGTAGAACATCATTCATCTTCGAAAGGGGGAAAAAATCATTTAACCTTTCGGTTGGAAACATACGTGATGAAAATTTCTCGGACAATTCCGCCGTCGGAAATAATGGTCCGACGGTGGGATTGAAACTCTAGACCTCCCTTACCGATGCTCTAATCACTGCGTCACATGTGCGTGCCACATCAGGTGGAAAAGAACGCCTTTGAGAATGTCGCGCGTGGAAGAAAGAGCGTTCAGACGCTTGACACGTTTTCCACAGTGCTGGCTGTTTCCCCCTTTCAAGCCGGCGGTTGGGAAGCAAATGCCGAGAGTTTGCCATCGGTCTCATTGATCGCCGCACTCCTTTTCCAGGGTATAGCCCGGCTACACAGAGGGATCTCCTGTTCCCTGCCCACCGCCCCACCCTGTCTTCAAGGCGGTTCTTCACTACCTTGGAGACACTGGACTGGACAACCAGCGATGGAAGCCGCCCGCCTTGTTCTCAGCCATGGACGCCGCTCCTCTCCCTTTCATTTCTTATCTTTCTTTTCCTCTCCCATTCAATTACAGACGCTTAGTCGTGCCCCCAATTAAGGCTACAGAAGCTTGCCACGCGACAACTCAGGGAAGCGACCTTAGATACAATCGACATCTACACGGACGCTGCTCCTCGATGGCCAAGCTTGCATAGCATGGATTTGCGGGCAAACCACCAGTACACTGGGGCCTACAGGTGCCATCTCCCGAACGGTACCCCTCTGCATGCCGAACTTCTTGCCATATGGGGAGCGACTGCAAGCCTCCCATACACCATACAGAAACCCCTTCGTGTCTTTACCGACTCGCACTCTGCTTACTCGGAATATTTCGCCCAGCCTCGAAGGATGCTACAGCTGCCGCTATTCAAGCATCCTTCGTAGGCACGAAAAAGCCGACAGGCCGATAGAAATTATTTGGACGCCGGGCATACGGGTGTGCCCGGGGGCAATACGGTGGCACACGCCGCTGCTGCTTCCGCAGGTGGGTCGACCAATCTTTCTCTGCCCCCCCCTCAGGGTAAACCCGTATGAGCTCTTAAGTCAAATGGCTCCCTCGGTAGCCACAATGCACTACGTGCGTACGTCCCTGCGCCATGCTAGTAAAAAACGCATTACGCAGGTTACTCCACCAGCCCTCTTTTCCAGCAAGTGTCCACTTTCGCGCTCTCTAGAAGTATTCATCAATAAGATCTACGCAAATTCCGCATACACGCCGTATTCCTTAGCTAAATGGCGACAACCGGACATTGCGACAGTGACGTGCAATCACTGCGGGCTGCGCTGCCGCGCAGACCTTCACCACTTACTGTGGCAATGTTCCGCATTTGAAAAAGGGCGAATGGCCATACAGGCTTTGCAGTACACAGATTATCGGGAAGCCCTGCTTACGGACCCGGACACGCAGTTAGTATTCGCGCAATATGGGAATCAGAGCGGCCTGATCAGAGTGGTTTAGGGGGTCCGACAGACCACAGTACTGACTACACACCGCCTCAGTACATGTGATTCTGACTTGAATAAGTGCAAACCCTATGAAACTGTGAATATTAGTATAGTTTGAAAGTCCCGCTTATCCCCACAGAGGCCATGCGCCTCTCTTTTTCAATAAAGGACTTTCCATCCATCCATCCTTAACATCTTTTCCTCCTCATCCTTCTCGGTCTTACTTCTCGCATACACCACTAATATGTAATGCCTACACCACCACTGGTGGCACTGTTCCTTTCTTTTATACAGCATAAAGCTGATCGACGCTGCCGTTGCCCAATACACGAGATAATGCTGAAGGATTTATCTAGAATTTACCGTTAAGTCCATACTGTTTCTTCAAATGCATCTGTTATCTACAGACACGCCGTATAAACATGTACAAGAAGGCTGAACCTTGCAGCAATTGCGGCAGTGATTTCGAATGTGATGTTAGGAATTATGCGTAAGTTGGTTTTCCTTTTATCAGCTTGTTTTATTCGGACTATTCACATTGGGGGAACGGTTGGTACAGAGACATGTTGCATGTCGTCTCATTGTACCAACCGTGTGCTTTCACGACGACGTATATATATATATGTCCCTCTTGCCGAGTGGCGTTACTTGTTGACTGCTCACCCCTTCAAGCCACCATCTTCCTAAACAAGATAGAATAGAATAAAAAGAAACTATAGATGGATGTCTTGCACTTGATGTCAGCCAGGCAACAACATACCGTACTGGCACCCCAAGATGGTGGCTGCAGGATAACGTCAGTGTATTATATTCAGTGCCACGGAACCTTGCTTGCATGCGTGCGAGAACTTGCAGCAGGACCACCGCTCCGATAAGTGCAGCTCTCGGACATTGCTGGTCCTCCAACATGGCTGCTTAGATGACGTCGGTGCAGGCCATCTATACAGCGCAGCATATCGTAAACCTGTCGCTAATCCTAAACGTCTCTACATGTGCCACTGTAACCTCACTCACGAACCACGCAGGTAGAAAAGGTCAAGGTCTCGGGTGCGTCCATACTTGAAGGAGGTCCCTCCTTGGTGTCCATCACCGGCATCATGGCCGCCGTGCTGATCGGCGGATTGGTCCTCACCAGCGCCGTCCTCATGCGCAAGAGGAGGCTTAGGCATAGCGCGACTGCTGCCGCCGCCACCAAATTGGAAGCAGGCGGCTCTGTGAGGGCGCAGCTGGTGCTGAAGAGCACAAGACGGTCGAGAAGACTGCCGAGGCCACCGAACCCACTACCAGCCACGAAACGCTCGCGAAGAAGTGATGGCGCTGTGGGGTGGCCGTATCCTCATCCAGGCCTCGCGTTTGCGCATGTATAACCTCGCGCGCACGGTGAGCCTGTGAACATCTAATTTGCGGGGTCGCTCCGAAGTATACAGTCTACGGAGAATGTCCGCAAAAGAGAAAGAAAAATAAATACATTTATTACGATACAGAAAACAGAACTGTTCGTATGCGCTTATTGCGTTGTCACTGAGCGCCCTACGATCCTACAACTTTGCTCCTCGACAAGATCTAAAAAAAATCTACGTCATTATGCATATTACGGTATAATAGAAATTCAGTCCAAATTCTGAAGTATGGGATGTTCGTCTATAGTTGGTTCACAGATTCAGCTGACAAATTTAAACTGCGTAAAGACAGCACGGTAGATATATACAGAACATGCACACATACGAAGCGCAGACGACTGTTTATTTCTGAAGGTAGAACATTTATATAGGATGACAAATAGCGACTGGTGTGCAACTGCTCCTTGTCATTTCTTATAATGTTCTGCCTCCAGAAATAGACAGTTGGAAATCTATGCTTCTAGAGTGTGCGTGTTTGTCTTGCATGTTGTCCTCGCGCAGTTTAAACTTGTCTACTTAGTGCAAATTTCTCCCTCTCTCTCTCCATAAACATCCGTAACCTTTAATCCCCTATACCCCATTTACAGAGCTCTTAGGCGGCTATACCCACGCCGAAAGAATTCTACCTCTCCGCATTTCATTCAAAAACATTCATTTGTAGTGCTTGTTGGGAAGCGAGCTTGACAACCAGGAATCACTAAACGACACCGGAAAAACGTCATTAATACGATTACAAAGAGCGCGGTCATTAAGAAAATGTGTTCCGTGTAGTCGAATGGGCAGTTAGTCGGCACGTGTATGCGATTTTTCCTTGAAGATGCTAAAGTGAGCACCAGTTACGGGGCGTATAACGAGGATCTCGACGTACCTCGTTACTTCCGGGAATTGCGAAACATGCCCGCTATCTGTTCCCTTTACCTCCGCCTTTTAACGTTAATTCATAACGGAAATAACATGAGTGTCTTATTCATGTCTGTCGCCGAGCGACGTAATCGTTCTGTGCAGGAGTAAAAGTCCTATCATTAAAAAGTCTTTTTCTGCGGTTGTTTCTTTTCTGCAGTTTTTGTTTTGTGTGTGTGTGGCGGTGACTTGGCATCGCCAGAACCACTCAGGGCATGCGCAATGACCTCCCAGCTAGGCATGACAGAATTACCTGCGCGCGCAATGAAGCTGCTAAACGGAGCCTTCAACTTAAGTTTTCTACAGCAGCGACCAGCGCTTGCGCAACGGACGATGCGATTGCAGCCGCGAAACAAAGGACTCCATATTTCAGAATCGGCGTCAAGATTTCCGTCATTCTGGAGATCAGTATCGGTATGTTTCTCGAAACCTGAGGTCGAATAACCTTTACAAATTACCCTTTATGAGATATGGAAAATGGTCCCTTTCAAATGGAAACGATACCGGACACTTTGGCTTTTGTTTCCTCTATTTCTGAAGTACAGATAGAAAATACAATGTAAGGTATTTGGTTATCGGAGTAGTCTTGAAACGCGGTCGATCGACATGATCCGCCAGTTTCTACTGATCTGTGTAAGGATACAAGAGGAGGAGGAGGAGGAGGAGGACAATACTTTTGTCGGAAACCAATAAAAATGATTTCGTCGACTGCGGCAGGCGACGACGTTTATTCGGCCCCTGCTCTTTGGCGGCTGCCTCTACCCGCCCGTGATCCAGACCTACTCGTCTGGGTCGGAGCTGAGCAGTGTGGCCTCCCACTGCTGCGTAATTTACTAGCCCTGTAGGCTACCACGGATACGTCTACTGAGACAGCCCCAGATTATGAAAGAGGTCGGTCCTGGGGGCTCGGCACAGCTTGCACTGAGGTGAAAAGGTAGTAGGAGCACAGAATTGGCGTTTTTGGAAAGGAGCCCGTCTCGAGTTGCCTCCGTACGAGCTCCCGCCGTTTATTTAGCGATTCGTGCCTGGGGGTATAGTGAAGTCCGACAGATCTATAAGTTGCGTAATTTCATGCTATGTCACCGTACGCTCGCAGGTCAACCACCTAATTTCCTCTATCTCTTTCCCTGCTCCGATCTGGTTTGAGCGGTGGGCTCGGGAGCCTAAAGCTCGAGCCTGATGCTGGTCGTCCTCATTACCAGGGAGTGAGGAGTGGGCTGGTTGCCAAATTATGTGGACAGTGGGATAAGAACTTTCACGCTGAGGAGTACTGGAATTCGTGAGTCCATCTCGTGTCGCAACTACACGAACTTTTACTTGTGCTACAGTGAAATCTAACCTGCCAAAAATTTGTTTGCAACAAACATACGATGTCGCCAAGTCTACCAGGCCTCCACCAGGCATGGCGGCAGTGGAAATTTGCACTGGCTCGCTTAGCGCAACGAAACCATCCAAGCTAACAAGTACGCCGTAAGTACGTCAGCGAATAGACAATCCCCACGAATTCTCGCACCTCAGTATTCAAGCAGAGAGCCACAAAGTGACTGTAATGGCATGGCAGACAACTGTTTATAAAGCCCCGCTGAACTGAGACACCAGAGGCAGCATGTCTTATCCCTGAATTGTCAGCCGAACGCTAAAAAGCAATTTTCGACGAGACGAATACATCTTACCTTGCGTGCGTCCTGTTTCATTCCTCGCAACTTCATCAATCCTGTGCGAAGAACTGGATGTTTTTACATTTCTAATTTGACTTGTTACTCATTTTGCGTGGGAGCGCATTTCAGAGTGTAAAATAGGAACCGCACAAATAAGCACAAAAGTAGCAACAAATTTTACTTTGGGTGTTGGTTACAAGACAATGTTGAACATCACAGCTATAAGGACAGGTTCACGGCACTTTGTTCACCATGTCATTAAATCCAACCAAATTCATATACTGCAGGCGCAATTTCTTGTCCATCTCTGCATTAAAGACTAGGAGATAGGTGCATATCTGCAGTGATTCTGTTAAAATTCGACTTTCATTCCTGAGAAACCTTAGCAGCAACGCTTGAAGCTAAACGGCTAAACTTAGTAAACCCTGGCTAGCATACACAATATATTTGTTCGTAAGCCCTCTTCGCCCTTGGCAGAATGCCTTGGCTAGTGATGTGCCGAGCAGCAGGATTGGCAGGAAAATTACATTAGAAAAAAACTTTAGTATGACAACTCTTCGTGAATACGGCCCAGGTTATCACAAACACATTTAGAACATACCAAACGCACCCTAGACGTATGCGACAACGAACGGCTTTACTGTGGGCTAGAACTACAGCAGAGATATCTATAGTACTAACCGGTACTCGTCACTAGTATCTCGGTCCGCTTGACATTCTTGCAGCCGCATTTGGGCCGCAAGGGCACAGCAAGGGTAAGCAAGACACCGGTTTTTCGCCAGCAAAAAACCACCGAGAGTTCCGGCAGAAGTTCATTAAACACCAGGCGCACAAAAAAAAAGAAAGAAAGCCGGCATCAATGCATCTTGCCGTTAGCTACGGATTTCGTCGCTACGTGCGTCTTCTTCTGGTAGCTTTGCACGTAAAAGTTCATGAAGAGGCCGAAGAAGAAAGCGGCTTGCGACATCGTAATGTACGTGTGCGACCTGGGGTAGTTGCAGTTGAAGAAGAACGGCATCAGAGAATGCACGAATAGCACTACGAACTGAACAAGCTGCAACTGCGTAATGTAGCGCTTCCACCACAAGTATTTCTGCACCTCGGGCCCCAGAGAGCTGAGGAAGTAGTATGTGTACATCACCACGTGCACGGCGCCGTTGATGACCGCAAAGGCCGTCGCCTGGCCATCCGCACCGTAGGTGATTCCGAACCACCCGTTGAAGGCGACCATGGTGTGATGTACGACGTGCAGAAAGGATACGTGTGAATCCTTCTTGCGGAGCACGAAGAAGAATGTCCAGGAAGTCGAGTATCCTGACCATCGTGTACCACCAGTAGAGGTTCAGCAGATGCATGGTGCCTTCGTCCCTGGCGTCGAAGTCTATGCCCTGGCAGATCGGGCTGTAACCAATGCGGATGTACGCGGTTGTGAAGAAAGCGTAGACGTAGTAAGCACTGCACACCACCATGAAGGCATTGTAGAACGTGATGAGCGGCTTGATGCCGTCGTACGGCTTGCGGTTCTTCATGAACCGCGGGCCGCCCACCTTAACGATGTAGATGTAAGCGACGAGCAGAAGCGTTATCAGCTGCTTGTTGCCCGAAAAGTACCACTGAGTGGTGCGAGGGTCCCGCGGCAGATAAAACGGAGGGCCGTCGTTGGCTGTGATCGATGCCGTCGCCATCGTGGCCCTACTGCGCAGAGACGAGCGCCGTAGTCTGCTCGCAGCCCTTAGGTCTTCTCCTCACCGAGCGACGCGCGAGTTGTCGCTTTTATGGCCTCTCCACCGAGGCATAACACTCCATTACAGAGCCCACCACAAAAATGAAAAAAAAAGTCGGGAGTACTCCGACGATCTCGCAGGGGAGGAGGGTGAACGTTGTCCGAAGCGATGGCATATAGAAAGTTAGGAAGAAATGCATTTGCTGCTTTTGGAGAGGCTGTCACGCCCTGTTGCCCGAGGCGCAGGTAATGTAGCCTTCTCATTATGGGATACATTACTGGTTACTTTGAGACAGCGGGGCCACCGTGTGTGACAGCCTCTCAAATGGGCCTGGCGAACGATAGCTTTTGTGGCGGCGTCGTTGCAACATCCTTGTTTTGCTATGAGGAACAACGAAGCGGTCTTATTTGTGACGTACCGTCATACGTAAAGCCGCGTTGGCATTGACGGGACGCCTAAGTGTTTCACTTCTTGCTTACGTAGGATCATCTATGGACAGCATGAATGCTGCAATATAGGCTGGTGTTCTTTACCCGCGTTAGTGAACACCGAATTTTTGCTCGTCTTCAAACAATCGACGACCTCGTAATTTTTTAGGACAGTGATCATTATTCAGAGCCCATGTTCATGTTTTTAGTGGTACATGTATATTCCCCGCCTTACCATCTATTATGTCTAACTGAATTAGACGTGGGGTGCTCAACAGCTTTCGGCAGAGCATCATACCGCAGCGGCAATGACCACCATACGGGCAGCTGCCATATATGACGTTCTTTTTTTCTTTTACTTTAGCACACTATTTACATTACAATTCTTGCATTCATCTTCGTATCGACTCTAAGCATGCGATCGGGCACGTTAAACGCTGACGTGAAGGCCAGGTGTATTGACGGGATCTTGCAACTGAACCTAAGCTGGCGTACCGTCTTATTCAAATCATTTAATTGCAAGTTCAAGCTGATACAACTGGCGAAACGTTTTCGCTTAGTGCTTTACAAAACTATCGAATAAATTTCATTAATTAACACAGTGTTCTGATAACTTATCTCCTGCCGATCAGTTTCATAGGTTTATACAAATCGCGCGAAGAAAGCTTTCAAGCTGAATTGCAGAAACATAGCGTTAAGCGCAATCATCTGGACAAGAACTTATCAACTGTTATACCTGCCCAAGGTTACCTAGGACTGGCTCTGCGAAATTACAAAGAAAAGTTCCTCCCTTTAACCAGGATGCTTGCTGCCTGAAGGCCACGCTGTATCAATCTTGAAAGTTTTCTTTTTCCGGGACATCACCACTACGGGACCCCCTTGGTTCTTTCTTTTCAAGGGTAGCCTCAGTGGAGTCTTCAGACCTACTTCCCATCTGTAAAAGCGGTTCGATTCACCATTCTCTCCTCTCTCTCTCTGTGTGTGTGTGTGTGTTGTTTGTTTGTTTGTTTGTTTGTTTGTTTGTGTGTGTGTGTGTGTGTGTGTGTGTGTGTGTGTGTGTGTGTTGTGGTGTGTGTGTGTGTGTTGTGTTTGGGTGTGTGTGTGTGTGTGTGGTGTGTGTGTGGGTTGTGTGTGTGTGTGTGTGTGTTATGCAGCGTTATGCATCGTTATGCAGCTTTCACTGCTACGATGATAACGAAGTTCGTTATGTAAATATGCACTGCTACGATGATGAAGTTCGTTATGTAAATATTCACTGTTACGATGATGAAGTTCGTTGTGTAAATAGGCACTGCTACGATGATAATGAAGTTCGTTATGTAAATATGCACTGCTACGATGATGAAGTTCGTTATGTAAATAGGCACTGCTACGAAGATGATGAAGTTCGTTATGTAAATAGGCACTGCTACGAAGATGATGAAGTTCGTTATGTAAATAGGCACTGCTACGATGATAATGAAGTTGTTTATGTAAATAGGCACTGCTACGTAGATGATGAAGTTCGTTATGTAAATAGGCACTGCTACGAAGATGATTAAGTTCGTTATGTAAATGTGCACTGCTACGATGAAGTTCGTTATGTAAATAGGCACTGCTACGAAGATGATGAAGTTCGTTATGTGAATATTCACTGCTACGATTATGATGAAATTTGTTATGTAAACAGGCACTGATACGAAGATGATGAATTGTATGATGATGAATATGATGAATTGTAAAAATTGATTTCCGATCAATTTTTACAATTGATGACCGAAAACAGCCTGACGTAGAAATTAAAGACGAGAAATCTATTAAGCGATTATTCGTATCAGAACTTACTATTGAAGTTGGATGGCAAAAAAACGTTCCGTACCGGACAACGTACCGAACGCGTTTTTTAAAAGATATGCCGAGTGGATATCAAAATACCTGTGCCTGTTTTTTAACCGTTCATTGTCGTTTCGTACCCTACCAAAGGATTGGGAAATAGCAAGAGTGATTCCTATACATAAGTTCTGAAATAAAAACGAACCTTCCCATTATTCCATCAACAATTATACACTGTTGGTAAACTGCTCGAACACATAATCTTAAAGCACATAACGGAACGCATTGAAGAACACAAAATACTATCACCTTTTCAACACGGCTTCCGCCAGGGCATGTCTACAGTAACACAACTCATTGAAATGGTCCATTACGCCTCATTAAGCATCGATCATCAAAAACAAATTGATCTTTTTGCTGGATTTCTCGAAAGCATTTGATCGGGTATTGCATAGCAAACTCATCTTGAAATTCCAACTTACTCTGGGCAAGGGCCAAATTCTTGACTGGATTACTAACTTCCTCACAGACAGGTTGCAGTTCGTGGAAATAAACCATGTCCAATCTTCAATCGTACCGGTGACCTCTGGCGTACCTCAAGGCAGCGTTTTGGCGCCGGTATTATTCTTACTTTTTGTTAACGATCTGCCTTCATCTGTTAATGTTGGATGCAGGTTATTTGCAGATGACTGCATCCTGTACAAAGAAATCAACTCACACGATGACCATATCGCCTTAAATACGGCCTTAGAGGCGGTTTCAGCTTGGTGCAGTGATTGGCAAATAAAGATCAACGAAAAAAAAAGTCCGCGCTCTAATCCATAACTAGAAAAAAGCATTCATTTGAATTCAATTACGTCATCCAATTCAGCTACCGTTTCTAAAGTCACGAAACATAAGTATCTAGAGGTCATTCTGTCACATGACCTACGCTGGGACGCTCATATTCATTGCATCACATCATTTGCGCTAAGAAGACTGTTATTTATAAAAAGGCGATTACAGCAGGCACCACCACAAAGTTACTGGCCTATAATACACTTATTCGACCCATCCTGGAGTACGCAAACACTGTCTGGTTCCCGTACACAAAAAAAAAACTAACCAGCAAGCTCGAAGGTGTTCAATGAAAAGCGCTTCGGGTCATTTTTAACAAATTTAACCGAACAGATTCGCCTATGGAATTGCTTAAAAAGACTGGAATACTAACCATAAAAAACCGGGCGATATTGGCACGCTTAAAGCTAATGTACGAACTGTTACACAGCCACCTAAACCTAGACAACTCCCGCTACATAAAGCTATCCGCAGCTAGAACTACCGCCACAAATACCCTCATATCCTTGCCCCATACAGATTTCACACAGGTACTTTCAAATTCTCGTTCTTCCCGCTTACGATCAGAGAATGGAATAACATGTCCCCCTCCATTACCAGTAATGATAGTAACATGATAGATGCAAAAGAAACAAAGAAGTGGTCACGTGTGTTGCAGAGATATCGAAGGTGTACTGCGATAAGGAACAAAGCAGTTGCCGCAGAATTAGGAAATTGGCTTATGCTATATAGGGAAAGAGCGACGTGACACAAGCCAAGCGTAATTAGAAATTGTTTAAGAAGGTGTTCATCTTGCAGTGGACATCAAACAGAATAATCGTGATGAAGATTACGATGAAAAAGATGAGGATGAGAAGAGGAAACTGTCAGGTGAAACAACAAATAATGTCGCATTGGTGTTTATTTCTTTCAGTATTCTCTGCTCACGTATACTCACAGGTTCGTTAGAATGTGTAAATGACGTGGTTACCGTGAAGGAACCCATTTAAGTTCTTGTTTACACGAAAACATACATTTCCAAGCAACGATTCTCGTTAACGTAATGCTAGGCCTGCCCTTTATCACGCTACCCTTTGAACTGACGGCATCCATGAACGAAAAAATAACAACATTCAGCGGTCATTATAAACGTACATTCAAAGCAAAAGTCTCCTTCAATCCCGCCCAACCTAATAGGGGTCATTCGAAGTACTTAGCCTTGTGGGATGTTAAAGGACGCTCATATTGCCGCGGAACTTTCTGTTTCTTTGCGTCACCACGCACAGCGTAAAAATAATGTATCACGTTGGTATGATGTGACACTTGGGCAAGAAGCCGCTCGCATGACGTAGGCTGGTATATCACCACGGCTCGCGTGGTCACTGCAGTCCCGCGGAGACCACGACTCGAGCGCTACCGGCTGCTTGTACTTACTGCTTGTTCACACATGCGACTAGCACCGGTCGCGCGACCAATTTACTCGCAAAGCAACTGGCCGCAAAGCGACTCCTTCGTCTCAGTGGCTCGCCACTCGATTTTTCAGTTGCTCGACTGCAGTCGCGAACCTGAAGCAATCAGCCTCTGAACCTGAAAGAGCCTATCTGAACAGACCCTGAACCCACACGAGTCCTCTAATGACTTTAGTTGGCGTGCTCGTAAGAGCGTACACAGCAAAAAAAAAAAAAAAAAGAGAATCATCTGTACGTCACTGTTAATCTTGTTTTACAGCGAAAGCTGTTATGAGATCACAAGGGCCGTTTTTGGCGCCGTAGTTGTCCGCCGCCGCCGCCGCCGGTGTCCGTAACCAATATCGCACGAAAACTAAATAGGAAAAATTACCCGGGATGGAACGAGGTTCGAACCTGGGCCCTCTGCGTGGGGGCCCAGTATTCTGGGCTCAGAGCCATGCCGGTGTTTTTTCTCTCTTTCATGGTATTTATTACAAACGTGCGTACTTATCATACATAGCGAGCAAGATACTCAAGGCGGCCTCTACAAGCGTACGACAAGCGTTACACAGAAAGAAGTATAACATAACTTTCTGTCATAAAAGGGTATTAAAGCAGTACATTTCATGAAGAGTGGATCTACTTTGGAAAAACACCCCATACAGGCTTCATGTCGGGAAGGAACCACATTAACACATGCAATGTAGTGTGGTAGAAGAGTAAAATAACAACTAGGCGTCACACAACGCGAATTCTGCAACCAGGCGTCAAACAATGCGAATTGCGCAACGAGTGGGTTGTTGAATGCTTCCAACCCATTACAAAGGCCCCTGTCATAATTCTTCATCGTCATCGGCCCCAGCATCAACAAAGTGCACATAACGCCTCACAGGTGTTTAGCGGATACCACGGTTCTCCGCACAATGACAAAAAATTGCATAATGGCTCCTTCCCCCCTTCACAAAAATTATGATGATTTATAGGTTCCCCGCAAGTGCACTTCTATTGGTTGCGAAGGAAGCCCATAAGGCTCCCATGATACATTTCCTCAAGGTCTCAATAAAGTTAATTCCCTCTCTCTATCTCTTTCTCACGTTAACGTATGTTATAAAGCGAGGTGGGAGAGTTAAATAAGGACCGGGCGTCACACAATCGAATAACGTAATAGTGGGTCGTTTAAATCTTCCAACCCATTACAAAGGGCTCAGCCATAATTCTTGTCATCAACCGTTGCATCAACAAGGAAGGAAGGAAGGAACACAAAAGGGAGAAGGCAGGGAGGTTAACCAGACAGCAGTCCGGTTGGCTACCCTACGCCGGGGGAAAGAGAAGGGGGTGGAAAGATGGGAGAGACAAAAGAGGGAGAGGGGGGAGCGAGAAAAAAAAAGGAAATGATCACTAAATGAGCTGACACGTATGTGGCGGTGCACTGTACAACAGTCATAGGCGTTCACAAAGGCCCGTAGTCCTTAAGAAGCACAAAAGTGCTTTAACTGCCTTGTGGGCCGCCGGGAGATGGGGACGGTGCTCCAGCAGCATCTGCACGGAGAGCGGCCGATCGTCCAATCGTCGCACCGCATCAGAAAGTTCGTCTTTCAGAGGCAAATCGAGGGCAGCGGCATAGCAGATGATCGATGTTTTCCTCAGTACTGCAGACCTCGCATGCCGCGCTGTCGGTCACTCCAATTAATGTTGTGTATGCCTTCCTGAAGGCAACTCCTAACCAAAGCCGACAAAGAAGCGAAGCTTCACGTCGACGAAGTCCGGATGGAGGTCGGAGTTCCAGCGTAGGGTTTATTTGGTGGAGTCTTGTAAGTCTTAATTTGGCATGTTCCACTCCGCCAAGCAGAGACTACGTGCC